>NW_005055304.1:6597-12365 GCF_000277835.1 Geospiza fortis
CCTACCTCACCCCTGGCCACATGGCTTCCCTTCCCCCGCCCAGCCCGCAGCTGGGCAGGGGAGGCTTGACCTCTTTCACCACTGGAACCAAGAGAGAGTTCGCCTGGGAGTTCTCTGCTTTTTAACCCCCTGTGTTCTCAGAGGCATATCCATGTCTTCAGTGGCCACACCAGGTGCCAGTATTCAAATCTGAGCACTGATTGGTTTGACCACAACTTCCCGAAAAACTCACTTCTTTATCAAACCGGGACAGGATATTCTTACGGTTAGTCTTGAGGTAAAAGTCACACTGCCAGGTCACTTGGGTGATGGTGGCATATAAATTCTTGCTAACAATTCTTTTAGTTAAATAGGTGTTTAGGGCATCAATTCTTTTGTGGATTTTCTGGTGTTCCTCCCTCACTAATGACCACAACAAATGAGAAGGAATAACTAGCTTCTTATTAATAGTAGCTCACCCTTCTTTGTCATATGTCCCTTCTTGATCTTGGATTAACTTTCTGTCTTTCTTATTATATTCCAGCTTACCTTCAAGGGAAATTTGTCTGTCTGGAATTAGAGCTTCTTCAATGATAATCTTACTTTTTGCTGCTTCTTTTGTCTCCGTCTGCCAGCTCATTTCTTTCTTCTAATTCTGAGCTCACTTTCTGGTGTGCCTTAATGTGTATAATTGTTACTTTTTCAGGCAGCTGAACTTCTTCTAATAGTCGGATTATCTCTTGTGCATGTTTAATGTTTTTCCCTTGTGAGGTTAGCAGTCCTCTCTCTAAATGGCTCTATGTGTATGCACAACCTCAAATGCATATCTCGAGTTTGTGTATATGTTTATTTTCTTCCTTTCTGTCATTTCTAAGGCACGAGTCAGGGCAATTATCTTGGCTTTTTGGGCAGAAGTCCCTGTTGGCAAGGGTCTAGATTCTATTACTTCTCTGTAGGTAGTGACCACATACCCAGCATGTCATTTTTTACTGATAACATAGCTGCTTCTTTTAGTAAACTAGGTCTCTGCATCATCTAAAGGAATGTCCTTTAAATCTGGGTGGCTGGAGTAAGTAGCTTCAATAGTCTCTAGGCAGTCGTGGTGTACTGCTTCTCCCTGGTTTCTGCTGAGAAAAAAAAGTTGGATTGATAATATTAGTTACTATCTTGATATCATCTTGTTCTATGATAGCCTGGTATTTTAAAAACCTCTGTGGTGACAGCTAGTGCTCACTCTTTACTTTTAGTACTGTGGACACTGTATGAGACACTAGCACAGTCATTTTCTGTCCCAGGGTGAATTTGTGTGCTTCTTGGATACTTAGCACAACTGCTGACACAGCTCTGAGGTAACTTGGCTATCCTTTGGCCATTGTATCTAGTTGCTTGGAAAAGTAGGCAACTGCCCTTCCATATGGACTCAAATCCTGGGCTGTTGCATTGCATCTGGGTGTTCCCTTCCATACCTGGTTCGGTGACTGTCCCATGGGTGGTCCCTCCCCATTGGCATCCTATTGGCCACGGTCCTCTTTCCCCGCCCCCTCTCCCCTGGACAAAACCCCACAGCAGGCTGTCTGCTTTCTCTTTCTTTACCTGGGTGGCTGCACCACCTGATGTCCTGTCTCAAGCTAATAAACGGATACCTACACCCACGTGGAGAAAGAGCGCTCCTTGTCTTTTGTCCTTCATCTATGCTGGTTCCGTGCTGGGCTTGGATTTGTGCTGGCCGGATTGGATTCATATAAGCCCAGAAACCCACGGAACACAGCACTGGGCTAATATTCTTAAGGTAATCCCCTGTTTCTCATGGGAAAATAGAAAGAATGGTTTACTCACGTTTGGAAGTCCTAAAGCTGGAGCTGACATGAGGGCACTCTTTAGCTGATGAAAGGTTTGCATGGCCTCCTTTGTCCACTGGAGATCTCTATTAGCAATAAGAGCATATAGGGGTTTTATGAGTAGCTCATAGTTATAAATTCATAGCCGGCACCACCTTGCTATTCTTAGAAAGACTCGGAGTTCTTTTATTGTCTGAGGTTTTGGAGTTTGGCATATCGCTTCCTTGTGATCTTGCTTTAAAGTCTATTGTCTAGCACAAACTTCATATCCTAGGTAGATTACTTTCTGTTTCACTATTTGTGCCTTTGTCTTGGTTAGGAAATACAGGTGTCTGTTAAGGAAGGCAGGAGCCTACCCTGAAATGGAAAAAATCGAAACCCTCTCCCTCCGAATTGTTATAAATTTGAAATTAAGGGAGGCTCTCAGGAAAAAATATGGGAGCAGGAATAACAGTTCTTTATTAGGGAAGAAAATAAAAAGATAAAATAAACAATGCAGTAAACTAAAACAACACTGACAGAGTCAGAATACAACCTGACACCCTGTTGGTCAGGGTGTTGGTAGTAGTCCAATTGGAATTGTGGCTGCAGTCCTCCTGGAGTGTCAGGTGTGGTTCTGTTGGAGCAGTGATCCTGTAGAAAGGTGTAGTCTTCCTCTGAAGATCTAGTGGAAGAGGCAGCTGTTCCTCTGGGAAATCCAGTGAAGAAAGCAGTGCTGGTGTTCCAGAATCTCCAGATTATATCTGGGTAGGAATGCTTGGCTCCTCCCTCTGGGCTCACATCTCCCAATGGGATGCTGTAGTTCTTATCAGCCATGCAGTGACATTCAATAGCTGTTATCAGCAGATGTCTTTGATATTCTGTGTCCTTGGAGTCCTAGGAAATTTAAAAGGCTTACTGTCTAGGCCACACATGCCTCCTTTGTCTGAGTGGCTATTAAAAGATCATCTGCATACTGCAATAGCCTTCTTTCTTCTGGTGGAGCTTTCTAGGACTCTAGGTCTTTTGCAAGTTGTTCTCTAAACAGAGTGGGAGAATTTTTAAATTTTGAGATAATACGGTCTATGTGAGCTGAGTTTTGTGCCCACTTTTAGGGCTTTCTTGTTTGAATGCAAAGATTTTCTGTCTAGTTTCGTGGATGGGGAGGAAAAAGAAGGCATCTTTCAGATCTAAACTGGTAAACGAAGTTAGCTAAGGTGTTAAGCGGGTTAGCAAAATATATGGATTCACTACCACAGGATATCAATTCTGTGTTATCTTGTTGACAGCCCTTAAATCTTGTACTATTCTATATGACTTATTAGGCTTCTGAACAGGTAAAATGGGAGTATTGAAATCAGATTGGCATTCCTTTAACAATCTTAATTGCAAAAAGTTCTCAATTATCGGGCTGATCCCTTCCCTGTCTTCTTTTTTCAGGGGGTACTGCTTGATCTTAACTGGTGGTTTCCTTTCTTAAAGTTTGATTACTATAGAAGGGGCATTTTTTGCCCTCTTTGGTACATTGGAGGCCCATACTATAGGAGACACTTGGTTTAATATTTCCTCACTAATTTCTTCTTCGGGTTCAATAGTTGTCAGTATTAAACTTAGCACTTCTATCTACTTTTGATAATTTACTTCTAGAGTAGCCTCCCCATCTTTGAATGTGATGATTGCTTGTAATTGTTCTAATAAGTTTGTCCCTAAAAGCACCTTTGGTGCATTGGGTATGTATCAATACTTGTGGATGCTGTACTCTTTGCCCAGTCTATATTTTAGAGGTTTGTAAAAATATGCTTTTTTAGATTGGCTAGTTGCCCCCTTGCACGAGAACATAATCATTCTCTACAGGCACTAAAGCTTTACAGCATTCGCAGAATGACTTGGTTTGAAGAGACCTTCAAGATCATCAAGTCCAACCCATGCCCTAACACTTCAACTAAACCATGGCACTGAGTGCCACATCCATTCTTTTCTTAAATACATCCAGGGATGGTGACTCCACCATCTCCCAGGCAGTCCATTCCAATACTTTATCACCCTTTCTGTAAAAGACTTCTTCCTAATATCCAACCTATATTTGCCTTGATGCAGCGTGAGACTGTGTCCTCTGGTTCTGTCAGTTGCTGTCTGGTGAAAGAGACCAACCCCCACCTGACTACAACCACCTTTCAGGTAGTTGTAGAGAGTGATAAGGTCACCTCTGAGTCTCCTTTTCTCTGGGCTAAACAACGCCAGCTCCCTCAGTCATTCCTCATAGGGCTTGTGTTCCAAGCCCCTCACCAGCCTTGTTGCCCTCTTCTGGATGCACTCAAGTGTCTCAACGTCCTTCCTAAACTGAGGGGCCCAGAACTGGACACAGTACTCAAGGTGCGGCCTCACCAGTGCCAAGTATAGGGGAAGGATGACCTCCCTGGTCCTGCTGGCCACACTATTCCTGATACAGACCAGGATGCCATTGGCCTTCTTGGCTGCCAGAGCATACTGCTGGCTCATGTTCAGCTGGCTGTTGACCAGTACCCCCAGGTCCCTTTCTTCCTGGGCACTGTCCAGCCACACCATCCCCAGCCTGGAGCATTGCAGGGGGTTATTGTGGCCAAAGTGCAGGACTCGGCACGTGGATTTATTAAACTTCATCCTATTGGACTCTGCCCATCCATCCAACGTTTCCAGATCTCTCGGCAGAGCCCTCCTACCCTCCAACAGACCAACACATGCTCCCAGCTTAGGGTCATCTATAAATTTACTAAAGATAGACTCAATACCCTCATCCATGTCATCAAAGAATACCCAAAAATAAACTAAACAGAACTGGTCCCGGCGCAGATCGCAGTAGTGACTGGCCACCAAAGGTATTTGATTTGATCATATAAGATAAAGCATCATTATTAGCCATGTTTATTGAACCAGTTACTATAACCAGCTGAGAGACAAATTAGGTCCTCCTCCCATATGTACCCCCAACCAAAACTTTTACATCTGATGAGGAAAATTACTTAGAACCAATGTGCCTTAAAAGACTGAGAAAGAGATTGAGTAATTTAGGATGACTGGGACAAAGACACAGATTTGGGCAGATTGTGAAAATGGGAAGAAAAAAATAAAGTAGACCAAGGAGCATTTTCTGACTAGTGCACAAACTGTCTTCTAAAAGAAAAAAAAAATTCAAACAACAAAATCATCCAGGCCTTTACAAAATGTCAGCATTTAATTTTAGAATGATTTCTGTGACCCAAAGGCTTTTCTGACATGGTTTGACACTGGCCTATGGCCAGGCACCCACAAGAGTCACTTGCTCACTCTCCCCTGCCGCAGCTGGGCAGAGGAGGGAAAAGAAATTAACAAACACTTCATGAGTGAGATAAGGACCAGGAAAAATATTTCAAGGGCAAAGCATGCTCAACTTAAATTGCAAAGTGAATTTTATTACTAACAGAATCACAGGAGGATAATGAGAAGTAAAATAAGCCCTTAAAACACCTTTCCCCCACCCCCTAACCCTCCCTCCTTCTCACTGACAGCACATGGAGACAGGCCATGGGGGTTTTGGTCAGTTCATCACCAAGATTTTCTTCTGCTGCTCCAGGAGAAGAGTTCTTCCCCTGTGAGGCCATGGGGGAGATAGTTCTCCATGAACTTCCCTGGCCTGGGTCCATGAGCAGCAGCCACACCGCACCTGCTGCAACATGAGTCCCCGCCATGGGCACACAGTCCTCCCAAAACTGCTTCAGCATGGGTCACTCTTCCACGAGGTGCAGTGCTCCAAGCTCAGGCTGCTCCAGCCTGGGAGCTGGGCCCTCTCTCTCCACCACGTCTCCCACTGGAGCAGAGCCTCCTCCAGGCTCTCCCACTCTGCTGAGGGCACCTCGGGTGGATCTCTACATTCCCCGTGGATCCCCATGGGCTGTTCATGGATCTCTGCATTCCCCGTGGATCCCCATGGGCTGTTCATGGATCTCTGCATTCCCC
>NW_005055304.1:12534-13800 GCF_000277835.1 Geospiza fortis
ATCGAATATAGTCCCTCCCCTGGTGGGCTCACCCACCAGCTGCGACAAAAAGTTGTCCTCCACAAACTCTAAAAATTTCCCGGACTGCCTTTTTTCAGCTGTATTAAATTCCCAGCAAATATCTGGCATGTTGAAATCGCCAACAAGAACAAGGGCTAATGATCCAGTAACATTCTCTAGCTGTTTATAGAATGAGTTGTCCACTACTTCTTCCTGGTTGGGTGGACGATAACAGACTCCCAGTGGGATGTCAGCCTTATTGGCCTTCCCCCTAATTCTCACCCATAGGCATTCAACTTCGTCATCATTAGTTTCAATACCTACAGCATCCAAAGTCTCCCTAATATAAAGGGCCACCCCTCCACCTCTTCTCCCTTTCCTATATCTCCTGAAGAGCTTGTAGCCATCCAGTGCAGCACTCCAGCCATGTGAGTCATCCCACCATGTTTCTGTGATGGCAATTACATCATGGCTCTGCTGATGCACCATGGCCTCCAGCTCTTCTTATTACCCATGCTGTGTGCATTAGTATACATGCACCTCAGCTGGGCTGCTGATTTCACCCCTAACTCAGGCTTACCACCCTTGGGCCTGCTTCCAGACAACCCAACTGCATCCCCTTCCCCCTTCAAACCTAGTTTAAAGCCCTCTCAACAAGTTCTGCCAGTTCACAAGCTAAAAACATTCTATCCTTAACAGAGAGATGTATCCCATCTGGTTCCAATAGCCCAGGTGCCGTAAAAGTTGCCCCATGATCAAAGAATCCAAAATTCTGCTGATGGCACCAACCCTTGAGCCGCTTATTGATAATGTGAACTCTCCTATTCCTTTCACCATTTTTCTCAGCCACCAAAGGGACTGAGGAAAAGACAACCTATAACCCTGTCCTATCAACTACTTGACCCAGTGCCTTAAAGTCCCTTTTAATTGCCCTGACACTCCTCTTTTCAATCTCATCACTGCCAGCCTGGAGTATCAGCAGTGGGTAATAATGAGAGGGCTGAATCAGCCCAGAAAGTCTCTCAGTAATATCCCATACCTGGGCCCCAGGGAGGCAGTAGACCTCTCTGTGGAGTGGGTCTGGTTGACATATGGGGCCCTCTGTTCCCCTCAGAAGGGAATCACCCACCACAATTATCCTTCTTTTCTTTTTTTATGTTAGAGGTGGTAATCTCTGTCACAGATGAGTCATAATTGGGAGGTTCACTGGGCAGACAATTTTCTTCTACATCATCTGGTTGACTCTCTAGATCCAGGGGTTCATAC
>NW_005055305.1:0-1401 GCF_000277835.1 Geospiza fortis
GCCAGAATACTATTCAAGTAGTAGGGGCAAAAGGGGAAAGATTTAAAGCACCGGTTACAAAACATGTGATATTTGAAGGAACGAACAAGACAGCAATGGGGATGTTTTACTTGTACCGGGGGCAGGATACAATTTGCTGGGGAGGGATTTACAAGTACAGTTAGGCAACAGGGTGCTTCCAGAAGGGTATAAAATGGTAGTCAAACTCCTCCTGTTAAAAGAGAAGGATCAAAAGCAAATTGAAGAAGTGGTGTGGGCTAAGCCTGGGAATAGGGGCAAGTTAACATAGCTCCTATAGTAATTAAAATCACTAACACAAATTACCTGATCCGAGTGCGGCAATACCCACTCTCCTTGGAAGGAAGAAAAGGGTTAGAAACAGTAATTCAGGAATTAACTAAGGATGGAACTTTAGAACCGTGCATGTCTCCCCACAATATCCCCATATTACTGGTAAGAAAATCAAACAGGACATACAGGCTTGTGCAAGACCTGAGAGAAGTGAACAAATGGACTATAGATCAATATCCAGTGGTACCTGACCCCTATACACTATTAAGTAAAATCCCTCCATTACACTGGTGCTTTAGTGTGATAGATCTCAACGATGCCTTTTGGGACTGTCCCCCAGCAGGAGAAAGTAGAGACATATTTGCCTTCCATTGGGAAGATCCCAATACAGGGAGAAAACAACAGCTTAGATGGACAAGATTACCTCAAGGATTTACGGAATCCCCTAATTTATTTGGACAGGCCTTGGAAGAAGTCCTACAACTTTTCCCTATTGTATCAGGAATAAAACTTATTCAATATGTTGATGATTTACTTCTCTCAGGAGAAGATGAGAAACAAGTCCGGGAATTCACTGTATCACTACTAAATTTCTTGGGAAACCAAGGGCTTTGGGTATCAAAAGAAAAACTTCAATTTGCAGAGAATGAAGTAAAATACTTAAGGCATATAATAAGTCAAGGGAACTGGGGATTAAATCCTGAAAGGATCACAGGAATAACCTCACTCCCTTGGCCAAATACTAAAAAAGAGATAAGAACACTTTTGGGTTTGCTAGGATACTGCAGAATCTGGATAGAAGGGTACACCCAGACTGTTAAACTCCTATATGAAAAGTTAGTAACAGATGACATTACATGGAGAAAAGATGATGACCAAAAATTTGAAAGTTTAAAACAAAAATTGATTAGTGCTCCTGCTCTAAGCCTCCCTGCTTTAGACAAACCTTTCTACCTATTTGTAGATGTGGAAAATGGTGTAGCCCATGGAGTCCTAGCCCAAGAGTGGAGGGGGGTCCAGGAAACCAGTGGCTTATTTGTCAAAATTGCTGGACCCTGTTAGTAGGGGGTAGCCTACCTGTATCCAGGCGGTAGCTGCCACTGCTCTACT
>NW_005055305.1:1911-12220 GCF_000277835.1 Geospiza fortis
TGCTGAAGCACACAACAAGGCTCAGGATGTCCCAGATGTTTTAATTGGTTTCTGCATACAAATGGTCTGCAACCTAGTTAGAAGAACCTTATTATATTTCTAAATACAGGTAACTCATCTCATCTCTTCTCTCCAGGACACGATCAGTGATGGGAACATTGTGGATCAAAATCAACAGTATTCATTCTCTCAATGCATGGAAATAATAATTTTTACTGGTCTGATCATTTCCAGAAGGCTAATAAACTTCTGTGTTCATTGGCTTTGTCTTGCTGTCTTATTCTCTCCCTTTTGCTTTTAATCATCCATACAGGCTGACTGTGTCTGGTATGCCAGCTAAAATAAAATACCAATCTAAGTGTGGACTAGTCCTGGGTGTTTATTTCAGAAGTGAGGGGTCATCTTTGAAATATAATTACTGATCTGAAAATGTTCCTAACAGAAATGGGAATCCTCCTAGTTCTGTTGCTAAGCCAGAATACTGACACTTCATGCCAAACAAGAGTTATCCACTGGTACTAGTAATAATAGAGGACAAAAGAAGATATAGTTGTTCAGCAATATACATTCCTTTATATTAAGCAACCAGGATGTCCAAAAACTGAAATGAAATTTAAATTGGAACATCAGTCTGAAAAATCCTTTTTCAGCTGCTGTATAGATGCTGGTCTGTAAGGGAAGATTCATTACTATTGACCACTAGGTAATGCCTTCTATTTTGACTCCAAAATGTTTCCTAGGGGATCATTTGTGAGTGCCAGGCTAGATACACTTCCAAGAACAAGGCAGAACAGAAAGAAAAATGTAGAGAGAAAACTTTCTCAAGACACAGCAGCTTTAACATGAAAGGCAGCCACCATTCAGACTGGAAGGCATAGCTATCCTGTACAAGCCAGAAGATGGAGGAGATGATTGCAACTTGTAGTCAGACTGGGAGAAAGGAAAGTGGAGCTGTTGTATTAAACACGTTTACAACAATACTTATACATTACAGTAATACATTATAACAATATACACAATACGACAATACTTCTATATTACAGCAATACACTACAACTTATACATTATAACAGTTACATTACAGCAGCATCTATCTCTTCTTGTCGAGGCGGTCATAACGCAAAGCAGAGACCTTAAATGTCCCATAAACAAAGACTTCAAATGTCCCATTGTTACTAGTTGGTGGCTCACCTACTTCCAGCTGTCTTGATTGGAGAAGATCAGGTCTGGACCCCCTTGTGGCTTCCACCTGCCACTCTCAGCTTCACCAACACCGCCTCCCCCACTCTGTCCCAGTGGGTCACAGTAGCCCTAAACACTTTACACTAATACTTATACATAACAGTAAATATTACAACCATACTTATATATTACAGTGAGCATTACAACAACCGAGTCCATCCCCTCCAGGGGCTTTTCCCAATGCATGCCCATCCCCTCCAGGGGCTTTTCCCGAAGCATCCAGCCAGGAGCATCTGCAGCTAATCCAGCAGTGATCCAATGAAGGATATTGCTACCAGACTGCCACAGAGCCCTGGCATGTCCAAAGCTTCTCCAACCCTCTCTTGGGGTCTACCCTCCTGGGGTCAGTCTTCTTCTGAGATTATTCATCCCCTCCAGGGGAACTCACCATCTTCTCCTGGGACTCGCCTGGTCCTCACCCTCTCCCGGGGTCCTGGGATTCTTCTATTCTCTCCTGGGGTTCCTGGTCTTTGCAGCAGTCTTCTCCAAGGCAGCCTTCTCCTGCTTCTTATAGCTCTTCTTGCAGTCTTCTGACTCTTTGTCCGGCTCCACCCTTTTATGCCCCTGGTTCTCAATTACTTACAGGTGTTAACACAGCTGCAACTCATTGGGGAATACTGTGCCCCCTTACAATTCTCCCTACATTTGAGAGTGGTGCATACTTTTGGGGAAATTTGGGAAGAAAGAGGACTGCTAAATTCAAAAGGGAAGGGACTAGTCCATGAAAGACTTCTCTCTGAGATGTTAGATGCATTACAATTGCCAAAGGAAATCGCTGTTGTGCATATTCCAGGCCACCAAAAGGGAACTACCTTAGAAATAGAGGGAAAAAATTTAGCAGACTTAGAGGCTAAAAGTGCAGCTGAGGCCAGAAAAGAAAGCATAATGATGGTTCTAATCCCCACAGAAGAAATTCAAGATATACCAATATTCAGTGAAACAGAAGAGAGAAAATTCCTAGAAATAGGAGCAAAAAAGGACAAAAAAGGGAAGTGGGTTTCACCTGATGGAAGGCAATTACTAAATAAACCACTGGCAAGGAAAATATTAGAAAGTACACATAATAAGATTCATTGGGCTGCTCAGGCACTGAGTGATCAGTTCCTTAGAAATTGGGGTTGCATGGGAGTTTTTGGAATATCCAAGCAAATAACTGAAAAGTGTGCAATATGCCAAAAAGTAAACAGTAAAGTCATGAGGGGAACACACCAAGGAGGGCGAGAACTAGCCTTATGACCCTTTCAGAGTATCCAAATAGATTTCACAGAACTTCCTCAAGTACAGCAATAGGAATTTTTATTAGTAATAGTAGATCATTTAACCCATTGAGTGGATGCAGTACCAGTGGCTAAAGCTACTGCCAATGTGGTATGCAAAACCCTTTTAGAACTAATCATTCCCCGGTATGGGATAGTTAATAATATCGACTCAGACCAGGGAACTCATTTCACATCAAAAATATTAAAACAACTAGTTCAAGCTCTGGGTATAGAATGGGAATTACACATTCCCTGGCACCCACAAAGTTCGGGGTGGGTTGAAAGGATGAACCAAACTCTCAAGAGAACTCTGACTAAATTAATGATTGAAACCCAATTGTCATGGGTCAAGTGTTTACCACTAACACTATTAAGAATCAGAACACAGCCCAGATCGGACTTATGAGTCTCACCTTATGCAATGATGTTTGGTCTACCTTTCCTGATTTTGCCGAATAGTATTGCCACTTATGAGGAAGGAGAGGATAGTGTTAAGAAATATATCCTGTCTGTTCACAAGCTTTAGAGGAACTGCAGGAAAAGGGAAAAATTCCTCAGACTACTACCTTAGATTTCAAAATTCATAAGATCAATCCAGGAGACCGGGTAATGGTTAAATCGTGGAAAGACCAACCTTTAACCCCCCTATGGGAAGGTCCTTTTCAGGCATTGTTGACCTGTACGAACCAGCTGTATGAACCACAGAATGAGGATGGACTCATGCTAGCAGGATAAAAGGACCAGTAGAAGAACCCCATGACTGGAGGATTGTCACTCCCTCAGACAGACTGAAAATGACTCTGAAATGAAACTCATGGGCTCAATTTGGCAAGTAAACTATAAACAACCACATATCAATCTGGACTAAGGGGGGTTTCCTTCTGGACATTATCTATTCTGTCACATTCCCAAAGGCCGGAGGCTTTCCAAAATCCAGGGCAGTAATTTATTATCCCCAATTGGGGAGCCAGAGCTACATAAAATCACAAACACCAGGTCTCTAGGCAGTCCTAAGGTTTTAATCTTAGCCTGTGACCTACAAAGAGAAAACATTTGCTCTGTTCGCTGAGACATCTCCCAGATTTATTCCAGATCACATACGAGACACTCAAGCTAGGTACAACATCAGTGTAAAATTGTGGCCAACTCTGGTGTTGCAGCTCTCCCAGGTGGCAAGCAGGTTATAAAATTAAATTAATCCTCCCCAATACTCACAAGCTATTAAAAACTGAAAAGAGACTATAGTAAACTACAAACAGGGACCATATTTTAAGCACAAACAACAACTCTATATGATAAGAAAGTAGTGTGGCTGTATTCCATAACTGAAATCAAATAAGCGCTACCTGACGGGAAGGAAGAACCAAACTACAAGGAAAGTAGGTGACGCAGATAATTTTGTGATAAGGACACCAGAAGGCAAGACCAGATTAACCACTACACTCGCCACCAAGAAGACCACATTCACATGCTGTGGGCAGCAACCCCATCAGGCATGGGAGGTGGGGGTACACGTTATAGTGGGCTTCTGTTACTCCTTATTAGTCATGTCACCCTTGGGAATCCAGATGATCCCTGTCACAAATGCCACAGACCACTATACCATGGGAAAATCCAATGTTCTTACCTTAGCTTTCATATCTTCCTCAGCCACCACTGCTATAACTCCTCTCAGGTAGACAGCTGCACACAAAATGACCAAATGTATAAAGTTACTGAAATTTTAGGGTCAAAACAGAGGTGCCCACAAGGAGACAAATGGGTTTGTTTGTCTATCACCGAAGGGGTATTAGGGACAGGCAAAGGTGATACAGAGACTGCATCATCAGAAGGCATGAAAAGACACCTCATTATTAGATATCTACAGTTCTTATAGAAACAATAGTGGACCTAAGACCTGATTGGCCTTTAGGAATCTTCTCTCACACTATTGGTGAACTATGAATAGCACACTCTGAAGAACCATATCTATAAACAATTGTTAAAGAAAGAGACACAATAATTGTTTGAATTCTTTCCTCTAAGTTTCCCAACGCTTGTAAAATCCTGGGAGAACTGTCTCTCTCTGTTCAGAGGATATGTAATTACTAGATTTCTCCATGAGTCAAACCCAAGAATGGGAAAAGGAATGAGATTTGATACAAGATTTAATATGGGAATGAATAATGATAAGCAAACAAAAAGAAAAAAACAGATACAGCCCACCACCCCAAAGCCAACTCCACATGGAGGTTTATATGCAAAACTCAGGCAACAACTAGAAAATGAAACAGAAATAGCAACGTTAGGAAAGAACTTGTTTGTAGATCTGGGATAAAGGATCAGCAGAGAGCTAAATGTTACCAACTGCTGGGTTTGAGGGGGAGCTTTAATGTCTGAAGAATGGCCATGGAAGTGTAGTAGCAAAGGCCTGGTTGAACTTCTCAAAAGGAACAGAACCAACATAAAAGGGGAAAAATGGCCAGAAGGATGGATATTAAGTTCAGAAATAATTGGAGACGAGTGCCTCTGGTGTACGGGAAAAGAAATCTCAGACAGTGCAAGACAGACCTCCTGTAAAAGATACAACGCTTATAATGGAACTTTCACATGGTGGATCCCTGAAAAACCCACGCAATATTGGACCCGGGAGAGGAAAAAGAATTGTAAATATGAAAAGGAAAATGAATTTTTCTGATGCAATGACCCTGGAAAGAATCCCTCTTATGGGATCCCTGAAATATCTAAATTTTGGGAAAAAAAAATGTTGCAATTGTTGTGAAATACGGGTCTCCTCAAGCTAGGTCTCATAAGCTCTTGCAGATCTATTTAACACCCAAGACAGCTGAGCTACTTTAGAAGGCATAAAATCAGCAGGATGGCATCTGTAGTAGTGTTGGAAACAAAAAGGTTTTAATAAAAGGCAAAATAACAAAATCTTTACAGAGAAAAACCGATCCAGGTGCAAGAGGCCCTCCTGCCCCTGGTAAAACACCTCACAAAAGCGATTAGTTTCTTTGTTCTCTTCTTTTTCTAGTAAATTGCCCAGGCGGGACTTTTTGGCTCCTGTCCATTTAGCTATCCTTAAGTTTGAGGTGAAGTCCCCCAGGCCTATGAGATGCCCTTTTCACCTAATCGAGGAGAGAAACTTCTGGGCTTATTTCCTTTTTAAGGGGACAAAGGATAGTTTTGTCACTCCGTCAACAGGGGGCACATTCCTACACCAAGATGGAGATGATTTGAGAATACCGGTATATGACTCCTTAAAAATAAATAAGAGAGAACTAATTGGAGAAATTGGGGGATACCAAAAGTGGGGCAAGGAAGAGTGGCCACCTGAACGGATAATACAGACATATGGTCCAGCTACCTGGGCACAAGATGGGAGTTGGGGATATCAAACCCCAGTTTATATGGCAAATCACATCATAAGGCTCCGAGCAGTTGTAGAAATCATATCCAATGAAACAGCCAAGGCCATGGAATTAATAGTCAAAGAGCAAAGGCAAACCAGAGCTGCAGTGTATCAAAATTAGTTAGCATTAGACTATTCGTTAGCAGAAGGAGGGGTTTGTGGAAAGTTTAACATATCGGATTGCTGCCTACAAATTGATGATAATGGGGAGGCAGTTTTGGATATAGCCAGAAACATACAGAAAATAGCCCATGTGCCAGTCCAAAAATGAGAATCTATAATGAATAAAGGATGGTTAGAAGATTTTTTTGGAATATCCTGGTGGAAGAGGACCGGATTTGTGCTATGAGGAATAATGGGTCTAATTTTTCTTCCATGTTTGATCCCATGCTTTATTCAATTAATTACTTATGTGGTCCAAAAAAAGCAAATGACAGTACCCACCAATCCAAAGTCAGGCACCATAGGAGGAAAACAGAAAATTATGGTATTGAGAAAACAAGAAGAGGATAAAAACAAGGCATTTAAGATCTATGAAAGGTATCAGGATGCCAAAAGTGCAGAAGTTCAAAAGTTGTACCTCAAGCCAAATACAGTAAGAAAAACAACGATAAAAGATTGTTAGAAATGCCCAGATAATATTGGCTTTCGCATTTATATATTAGCTTTTGCATGTTGTTATTGATTATAAGCATTTAGATATAGTAAAAATCATAATTGTCTGTCTGCATGTTAATATAACATAATCAGCTTAAGTATGCCCTGTATTGCTCATAGAAATAGTAGTGTAATGAATATAATATCTGTGTATCGCTTATAGAAATAATAGTGTGATCAATGTATTGTACTGTACACCTTAGCAAAACATAACATGTGAAAAGAGATTTTTGTAACTAAGAAGAACAGTGTAAAGCCATCCACTGACTGACCCGTCGAAGTGATAAGATAACCATAACACAAACCAGAGCACCGGAGAACAATTAGAGAATACCATGTTAAATTTAAGGAGGACATAGCAAATCCTTATCAGAGGATGTGAAACAGCAGGATGGAGACAAAAGAAAAAATAAAATATATTGACCTGACACCCAGAATGTCATGCAGTGTAGCAGCCACAGGTCCTGCAAGGCCTCCCTGGCAGTCACTTGCCTAAGATAAGAAATGCCTAGTCATGATGACTGGACCAAAGAAACCCCTCTTCCACCTTCAGACCCTTGTTATTTATCTGTGTAAGAACATAGGTCATATTTGCCTCGACCCTTACTATTGGACTGTTTCCCAAAACCCCTATACCCTGTATAAACCCCTATTTCTGCACTGTTCAGCAGAAGAGCTGTCACTGTCACCCTTTGCAGAAGCTGCCAATAAAGACACCTCTGTGGAACCTCATACAGCCTTCTCTCTCTCCCTGTGTCTGCTGAGTCACTTAGCAAGCAAAGAGTTGAAATCACT
Organism: Geospiza fortis; assembly: GCF_000277835.1. Classification (NCBI taxonomy): domain Eukaryota; kingdom Metazoa; phylum Chordata; class Aves; order Passeriformes; family Thraupidae; genus Geospiza; species Geospiza fortis. Next base: position 9,259 of record NW_005055305.1, read on the forward strand.
AAAGAGCTGAATTCACGCATGAGCTGATCTCACTTAAGAGCTGAGCTGCTTGCTAAGATTGCTTGTGGCTGGGGGGCCGGCTGAGGGGGCTTGGCAGGGGGGACTTCACTATCCGGACACCTACAGCAGCTGGGGTCAGAGAGACCCTGAAAACCCCCGCCATAATAATGCAGATAAGCCGGAGTGTGAAGAAGCCAAACAAAGGAGTTCCTAAAACATCAGAAAGTTTGCAAGAATATTTGAATAATTTATGAAACACATTAATATGCATGTACCTCTGTGATGTAATGGTATCAAGATAACCCTGTCTGTATGTACCTTCTGTGTTCTTTGGCTGTTGGCCAGGAGCACACCAGCATTGAATTTTTGTCTCTTATTTTATTCCATATTAAACTTTACAAAAATTCTTCATCTTGAATTCTTTTTTTCACAACCCCTTCTCCTTCTTGTTCCCACTCAAAGGCAAAATACTGTTTACTATGCTCTGTAAGCGGGCATCCCCAGAAAGCATGTTTTAAATCAAGTACTTAATAGCAGCAGTGTGAGGACAGAACCTGGCTCAAGATGGTATAAGTATCTGGGACTGTGGAGTGCCTGGGTTTAATAGTCTCACCTACTATTCTCAGGTCGTGCACCATAACTGGCAGGATAGGAGTGTTATAGGGAGACATACACGGCTCCAGAAGATCTGTCTTTAACAGGGATTCAGCAACAGGCTGTAAAAAACTTCCTTCCTTCCTTCCTTCCTTCCTTCCTTCCTTCCTTCCTTCCTTCCTTCCTTCCTTCCTTCCTTCTGAGGCTTAATGGTAAGAATTGCTGAGTCATTATGAGATAGCAGAATAAGCTCCTGTCTTCCGCCTTTCGGACCCTAGCTTATCTCTGTAACCCCATAGGTCACTTTCCCCTAACCCCTGCTATTGGACAAGTTTGGATCCCTTTGTACCCTATAAAAAGGGGCTGTTTTAGCCCATTCGGCAGAAAAAGAGTCGTCGCTGGAACCCTTCACAGACCCCTCAATAAAACCATCACTGTGGAACGACCAGGACCTTTTCTTCTCCTCTCTCGTCTGCTTCCTCTCTAGCCTGCCAGGTGCCTTAGCAAGCAAAGAGCTGGAATACTAAGAGAGCTGATAATCACTAAAGAGCTGATATCCACTAAGCTTGCCAAGGTAGCCTCTGCAATGAGCGGCCTGGGTATTCGGACACTCTGTCCCCAGGAGGGACTGAGCTATCTGGTCCATGCTGCCTTGCTTGGGGACAAAGCCAGCCCTGTGGGCTGAGGGGCATAAAAGGGTAGTGCGTTTTAGACACCAATTGTCCAGGTCATCTCAGAGTAATCTGGAGAGGCTCCATATCCAGTTTTCTATATTCCCCTGGGACTGCCCACACTTCTGAGTTCAAATTGCCACACATTCCTTAAAAAAATTCAAAGCACCTGAGCAAACCCTGCTACATGAATAGCCCAGATAGGTACACCTTGCAGGACTAAACCCTGCCATTTCATAGCTGTGATACTCACAAACAAATAACACAAAGAGGCAACTCCACACATTCAGCAAACTCTCACCGGTATCCCCTTGTTACTTTTATACCAGCAAAGTTCAAATTAACACACACACATTCACCAATAGTGGTTGAATAACCCACAGCTGCTCATCTTTCCCACTTATCGAAAGAACATTTGAACAACTGTCCCCCCTTTGGCATAAAATTCAAATTAGACAGAGGCTCCCATGTCTACGAGGAAACACATTCCTCAGTCCAGAAGGGGCTCCAGTGTGTTGAGCCCCTGGTACAAAAGGAGATCCCGACACCCTTAACAATTCATTTCTAATGTTCTCTTTTTTACAAATGGCACATTGATTCCTTCCCAATCACTGTCCTGGTGGCTGCCCTGTTCCCTTTGGTCCTGGGGCTCCCTGCACTTTTTCCCATTGGGAGTTGAAAACTGTGCCATTATCCTTGCCTGTACATTTACCTTTTCTTCATACTTTCTTTCATATACCTGATGTGCCTTTCTAACCAATTCCTGCAAGGGCCCACTCTGCTACTGTTAGAAACGAGAGCACAGTCCCAGTACTAAAAGTGATTTCAGCATTTATTATAATAAAAAGAAAGCCTAAAGCAAGGGGGTCCATGGGCCAAGCAGGAGCGTTCCTGTTGAGGATGTTGCAGTGCCGGTGCTGGGTCTTCTTAAGCAGCAATGTCCCTGAAGTTCCAGGTGGAGCGACACAGATTCAGTGGGTCAGATGCTGTTGTGGTGTGTGGTGGTGGTGTTCTAAGTTGTATTACAGTCTGTTTTATAAGTTGTAGTTTTGTTACTCAAAATGGTTCCAGTATTTCATAAGATGGTTCTGTCCCAGACTTCCTCCACCTGCTCCCTCGTGCAGTTATCTGTCCGTCACAGGTTTCCATAGTAACTCCCGCCTTTTTGTATCAATTTTCATGTCCATCTATAATCCCCGCCTTATTTTTCTCATTATCTCGATTTCCCCTCCCCTGTTACTTTGGCAACCCACCTGCCTGTCATTTTTCTGCCCAGTCCCCAGCCCCAGAAACTTCTACCCAGGGCAGGAGGTGATTGGTGCAGGCGGGGTTGTCCCTCCTATGTTGTTCCCTCATTTGTTATTGTCTCATGCTCATCATTCTGTTCTGTAATATGATTTGTTTGCTGTGGCGCGCTCCTCCCTTCGGGGAAATCTATAACTGCTCGCCCCTGGGGGCGGATCTGTGGCAGTTCGCTGCAGTCTCCCTCCTGACCCGTACCTTCCTCTCCTAAATAAACCCTCCCTGCTGCAACGAACTGCTGCCTCTCTGCCTTGTCCTTGCTGCTTTCGCTAGCTAGCTGCCGCTTCCCTGCCTTCCAGGGGGACGCAGTCCTTCACCCCTGCCGTGAAGGAGCTCCCCTAGCCAGCCGTTCGCCTCAGTAGCTCCCCGCTCCGAGCGTAGGCTGAACTCGCGAC
>NW_005055305.1:12524-13714 GCF_000277835.1 Geospiza fortis
ATAAATATTTATCTATTTATATATATTTAATATATAAGTGTATATTTAATATAATTTATATATAATTACATGTAATAATATATAATATAATATATATTTAATATATTTATATATTGATATTTATATACATATATAAAATATATATTTATCTAAATAAAAAAGAGTAGTTATAAGACATATAACTTTTCCAATATAATAACCAAACAAACAATACCTGCTTAACCATCTATCAACTATTTTACAACAGTTTCTAAACGACTTTTAACCATTCCCCCCTCTAACTATTTGATCAGGCTTCCAGCCAGCATCAACATTTTAGAGTTCAATTTCTGCTTTTCTCAGTTTCTCGTACTGTTCAAGCACATCTCTGGCATTCTGATCCCTCTGTTCTTTCATTGTCATCACTTTGTCACCATTTTCCCCTCCCACGCTCCCTTGCAGCATGATGCTGCTGTGGACAATGCTCGTCACTATCCAGACTAGACATGGAATCACACGTGGTAGGAATATTACACTTGCTAGCGCACACACCACAAAGCAGACCAATTTCTTCCACCATTTACCGTTCCAGGTGAACAAGTTGTCCCACCAATCAGAGTCTCCAAACAAGGGGGTCCATTTTTGTGTTCCAACATGGGTTAGTTTTCTAATATTTTGAGTAATGTTTGTAATTACATGACTATGGTCATCGATCTCTAGGCAGCATTCTGAAGTATTAAATTTCCCGCAAATCCCTCCTTCCTCTGAGAGGAGGTAGTCCACTGCCAATTGAATATGGTAAATTACTGATCTTGTTTGTTGTTGCTGCTGGTTTAAGAGATCAGTGGTCAGAGTTGTTTGACTGGACATGATTTCAAGTACTGTTTGCAAATGGATTATTCGACTGAGCATATATACTGGGGTTCTGTACCCCCAGGATCCATCTTGGGCCCAGGTAGCTGGCCCATAAGTATCAATAATCCTTTCTGGGGTCCAAATTTCATTGTTCCAATTTTGGGTTCCACCAAATAAACTCCTTTCTGGCCAGATCATCATATATTGGGACTCCCAAGTTTGATTTCGCATCCTTCGGCAGTAAGAAAAAGGATGGTTTTATTGCTCCATTTGTGCAACTCCCGGTCCACACTCCCAGTAATTTCACATATACGGTGTTACCAAAGATCCAAAATAAATTTTTAGGTGCATCCCAG
>NW_005055306.1:0-5728 GCF_000277835.1 Geospiza fortis
GTGCCTTCAAGACTGGCTGAGAGCAAAAGCAAAAAGAAGAAAAAGCACAGAGTTTTGTTATCAAAAACTAGACTCACTCCTCCACAGTCTGTGAAAACACTCTTGTTGTCTAAGCACAGACGTAGCAGAACGCTGCGCTCCTTTTGCTTTCTAGTTAATTAGTTAGTTTAGCTAGCTAAAGCAATCCGAGTTTTCCCTAGACTCTTTTTCTTTCCCTTTTCTTAAAACCATTTGAACCTGCTCCAGACCGGGACCCCGAGAAACACCGAAGAAACATCGTTCTTTGCAGCCTGCCGGGGCCTACTCTGCAGCCTTTCCCTGTGCCGGAGGGACTGATAACAAAATAACCACCCACTGGAAAGACTTTCTAAATGTGTCATCTCTTCAAAGCAGCGTATGAGTTTTGTCATCGAGTATTGTTCATTTTCTGTGGTGAAGAGTGCTTTGCCTGGTAAATAAACAAGTTCTTTCCACTTCTCTCCGAAGAATCCTTCCCAAACCAGTTGGGGGGAAGGGCTGTGTGGCTTTGCTTTCTAGAAAAACCCCTTCTGAAAGTTTTCTCCCACATTTGCCCTAAACCAAGACAGTCCATTTTATATCATCTCCCTCGGTCGATTTTCCATACAAAAATTTTACTGCCTGTGTGTACCCGTCAATCCATAATCTACAATATCCCAATAATCCAAGTAGTTTTCTGATTTCCCTCTTTGAAGAGGGAGGGGGAAGAGATAAAATTCCTGCAATTCTCTCGGGGTTGAGCTTCCAGCTACCCTTACTTATTAAGTGGCCAAGATATTTTACCTCTGGTTCTACAAATTGCAGTTTCCCTTTTGATCCCCTTAATCCTTTTTCCCTGAGAAAATTCAAAAGCTGTATAGTAGCCTCTTTCACTTTAGCTTCCCCAGATAGTAAAAGATCATCCACATATTGGATAATTTGTATTCCAGGAGGAGTGGGGAAAGCTTGTAGTATTGTTGCTAAAGCTTGCCCAAATAAGTTTGGAGATTCCGTGAATCCCTGTGGTAATTTTGTCCATCTTAACTGCTTCTTTTTGGATCCTCCCATTCAAAGGCAAGGATATTTCAGCTTTCCTCAGCTAGTGGACAAGCCCAAAAAGCATCTTAAAGATCCACTACACTGAACCACTGATGCTGGGATGGGACCTTACTTAGAAGAGTATAAGGATTTGGTACCACTGGGTAACGAGTCCGAGTTCTTTTGTTAACCTCCCCTAAATCTTGTACCAATTTATAGTTCCCATCAAACTTCTTTACTGGGAGAATAGGGGTATTATGAGGAGACATACAAGGTTCTAATGTCCCATCGTGTATAAGTCCTTCTATTACTGGCTTCAAACCTTCCCGTCCTTCTAATGATATAGGATACTGACGTACATGTATGGCACAATCTTCTCTCTCAGTTGTGACCCTTATGGGGTCAATATCTAATCCTCCCCCATTTCCTTCCCCAGCCCAAACTTCCTTGTTAATTTTTTCCTCGTCCTCTTGGCCAAGTTTTAAAACTCTAGCTGTCATTTTCCCTTCTTCTGGTATAACCCCTATTCCTAGTTTCACCTGTAAGTATCTTCCTAATAAGTTGCTACCTGCCCCAGGGACTAATAAGACATTCCCCCATCCAAATTCTAGTTTCTCCCTCAATTACCACATCTTTAATGGCAGGAACTGTGAAACTGTCTCCTTTTGCTCCTGTTGCTTTTACAGTGTCTTTGCTTACACTATAACCTTTTGGAATATTTAACAGGCAGGTTCTTTCTGCCCCTGTGTCTACCACAAATTCTAATTGTTCTTCTTGGGGACCCACTTTTAAAGTTATCACAGGCTCCAGATGGTATTTGCCCCCCAGAAAATAGAGCCTATGACCCCCTTATTCCTCCTCTGTGTCCATCTCTCGGAAGATTTTCAGATCTTTTATTTGATTAGGGCAATTTCTTCTATAATGTCCTTCCACCCCACAGTAAAAACAGATATTACTAGAATGCTCCTAAGATTTGGGTTTTACTGGGGTTCTATTCTTTTCATTTCCCCTGTCTCTACGACCTTCGTGTCTAGGACTGGTGCCTGGGGGTTTTAGATTCTTCTGGAAATTATTTTCTCGCATAGTGGTTACCATAATTTTTGCTTTCACTTTAGTTTTTTCTTCATCTCTCCAGACATAAATCTTTTGAGCCTCCTTTAATTAATCATCTAACGATCTGTTATGCCAATTCTCAGTTTTTTTCTAATATCTGGCCAGGCATTAGTGACAACATTAATTCTTAACAGAGCTTGTTCCACAATAGTCTCAGGGTCTATTCCGGAATATTGTTTCATATTTCTCCTAAGTCTGTCTAACCATTCAGTTGGAGTTTCTCCTTTCCCCTGCTGTCCCTCGAAAGCCTTTTTAGCATTTTGCCCCCAGGGTGCCGCTTCTTTTATTCCCTTGATTATCAAATTACGATAATCATTCATGTGTTTCCTCCCCTCCTCATCATTTTGACCCCAATTAGGAGGTGCTATTGGCATTTTCTGATCTTCTGGGGGGCGCTGCTGGTTTTCTCTTTCCCAAATTTTTATTCCAGCAGCCCTGATCAATTGCCTCTCTTCCTGAGAAAAAACTATCTTCATTATAGATTGCATCTCTTCCCAAGTATAAATGTTCGGACCTAAGAATTGGTCTAATTGCTCAGCTGTGCCTATGAGATCTTCCAAAATTCCTTTTATTTCTCTCTTAAAATTTCTGACTTCAGAAGAAGTCAAAGGGGCATTTACAAACCCCGTTCCACCCCCTCCCATTGGAATCTCTCTTAGTGGAAATAAACCAATCTCTTCATCCCACTCTTTTTGTTCTTTATCTTCTGTAACCTTTCTCCTGTGTTTTGAGGAAAGATCAGAGGAGCACTGTCTTTTAACTGAGCTCCTTTTGTTTCGATAAGGGGCATCTTCTTCAGGAAGAAAGTTTTCTTGAACAGTGGGAGCTGTCGTTACCAAAGGAACGAGACCCAGGGCAGGGATGGATGGAAGTGTCAGAGGAAGAGGGGTGAGTGGAGGGATTCGTGCCGAGGCTTGGTCCTCCAAAGGCAGGGCGTAGTCTGCTGCTGAAACCGCCAAAGGAGGGGGGTCTTCTGGTGGAAACCAAACTGGAGCATGAACAGCCCGCACATGGCTCATGGCGGCTGGGCCGGCAGCTCCTGGTGCAGACAAAGCAGGTGGGGCGGCCTCGGCAGCAGCGGCAGCACCCAGCAGGCAGAGCAGCTGGGGATGGGGCAGTGGGGACAACCACAGGAGAAGCGGTCGGGGATGGGACGGCCAGGATCGATGCGACCCCCGGCATGGCCAGCAGAGCGACCGCAGGCCAGGAGGCCTGGACGGGGCAGACAAATTCACCAGCGGGGCTGGAGCCGTGATGGGGGCGGGGACCAGCAGGGCATCCGAGAGCGGGACCGGGACTGGTGGGGCAACTGCGGGCGGCGAGCCTGGACCTGGGACGGGGACCGGGACCAGCAGGGCAGCTGCAAATGGCCAGGGGGCAAGAGGGAACAAATCTTTTTCTTTCTTTTTTCCCTCTTATTCCCAGCCCTTTTCTTTCCCATTTTTCTTTTCTTGCTTTGTCCTCGGGGGTTTCTGATATTTTAAAGATTTTTATTCTCCTTAAATCTCCCGTCCAGCATACGGCATATTCTCTTTCTTCTGGATTGGATGGTTCTTTTGAATTTACAAATAAAGCAGAGCCTGACAAATCCAAACTTCGAAAGAGCTGTATCTAAGCCAGTAAACGTGGTCAGATCTTATTGCCTTCTTTGTCCATTCAAGCATCCAAAATTTGATCATCTTTACCTAGTCCTTTCTCCTTGTACAAGGGTTTTTATCCCACTTAGCTAGCATAACTCCCAAAGGGCTATCTTGGGGTATCTCTTCTGGTACCCTTTTACTTCCTTTTTCTGGTCCTGTATCCAACTTACTGGTTTTCTGTCCCATTTTTCAAGATCTTATCTATTTGTCTACTGCCTCTGTTTCTCCCTTGTAGGAAAGACATTCTGTGCTGTTCTTGTGAGCCAGCAAAGGCATCCTGAAGATAAAGGAAAGCCCCATATCTCTCCTGAGGAAGACGCCAAGGTTGTCACAATGGAGATGTGATGAAGGAGAGAAAGTTAAGAGATACAGACTCTAGCTGGCTCACAGAATGATGTGGCTCCTTGGTCACCCACTGAGAACTTTGTTTCTTTCCTATAACCAATGGGCAGTGAATGTGTATGTTGAGTGAATGTAAATATCTTGAAAAAGTATAAAAGCAACATGTTGCTATAATAAATCTCTCTTGCATCCTTCTGATGGAGTCATGGTGCTTTGTGCTGTGTCGTGGTCTATAATGACACTCCCTTTCTCTAGCAACCTGAAAACCACCTTCTTCCCACTACACACACAGAAAACCTTTTTTCTCACAATAAAATTTAATACAATACGTCTCCCTCCAAGGAGATATAATGAAGCTTAAAATAAACAATTTACATTACATATTCTTTCATTCATCTACATTAACTCACTTTTATTTCTCACTCACTCTCATGCATTCATTCACACCCTCAGGCCTGTTCATTTATAAATTTCCCTTTTGTCTTGGTTTTGAGAGACTGGTGTCTGCTAAGGAAGGCAGGAGCCTCCCCTGAAATGGAAAATGCAAACCCTCTCCCTCCGAATTGCTATAAATTTTAAATTAAGGGGCTCTCAGGCAAAAAATATGGGAGCAGGAAATAACACTTCTTTACTAGGGAAGAAAATAAAAAGATAAAATAAGCAATGCAGTAAACTAAACAACACTGACAGAGTCAGCACAACCTGACATCCTGTTGGTCAGGGTGTTGGTAGCAGTCCAATTCGAATTGTGACTGCAGTCCTCCTGGATTGTCAGGTGTGGTTCTGTTGGAGCAGAGATCCTGTAGAAAGGGTATAGCCTTCCTCTGAAGATCCAGGGGAAGAGACAAGCTGTTCCTCTGGGAAATCCAGTGGAGAAAGCCATGCTGGTGTTCCGGAATCTCAAGATTATATTGGGGTAGAATGCTTGGCTCTCCCCTCTGGGCCTAGCATCTCACAATGGGATGCTATATTTCTTATCAGTTATGCTGTGACATTCAATAGCCTATTATCAGCAGATGTCCCCCCGGAGGAAGGATTGGTTGTGGAAGAGATAAGGAAAACTGCCCACTTAACAGAAGACAACTGCCATATAGATGGCAAATAGAATATAATTTGCTTGACAATCCAGGATACCTTTTATTTTATTGGACAGAGGAAGGAAACATTAGCAAACCTCTTAGACTTACAGGAAGCAGACCCTTATTACTAGAGAATCACTGGTCTGTGTAGGCCCCCCACCACCCTGACCCTTTCCACCTCCCCTGAGGTTTGGCTATCCCTCTTCCCTAGAGATAGAGTCAGGGGTTTGGACCTCCGCCCCTTGCCCAAGCTGGACTTCCCACCCCTCCCCCCCCCATACCCTGAGGAATGGGCCACACAACTACCCCTAGTAGCAGTGGTGCTATAGCCCCCCCCTCTCCACACTTCAGTATCTCCAGGCTTTCTGGAAGGGCCCTGAATCTGGTCGCCTCTGGTGTCAGTTCACCTGTGAGGCTGATTTGCGTGTGACTCACTCTCTTTCACCACAGCCCCCTACACGCCTGGGGAACAATGGCTTGTTTGCATGTCACATACACCTTTTGCCACAGCTCCCCCCC
>NW_005055306.1:5985-13689 GCF_000277835.1 Geospiza fortis
GTGTCATTGGAGAGGTGTCCCTATCACCCTCCAATCCACTGTCACTTTTGGAAAACTATAAATGTTGGAGTCAGAGAATAAACTTCCTCTTTCTTTCTTCACCTGGAGAGCCGTGGTGTGCTTGCATTCTTGCGTGTCCGATAGTGACACAAAGGGTCCCACCCCTTCCCTGAGACCCAGTCCTAGTTTCCCTGGGGGGAATTCTCTCACTCTTTTTATCACTCGCTTCGTCTCTTTACTAGCCGTTTTTCTCACAAAAAGATGGAACCGCAGTGTGGGAGACTCCTCAATCGCGTAGCAGGCCTGGGATAACCAGCCCGCCTCTCAGACACGCATACACATTCATCCCCCCATGTACTCGCCCCACCTGAAAAAGTACTTACAATCCTTTTTCCTTTCCAGGTCTTCATGTACACTTTAGTCTTAGGGGGCCAATTACTGCAGTTTTAGGGAGCCTTTTCCCTTTTCTTTATTTTATTGCCTCTTCATGTCCACCGGTTGGAACCTGCACCTGCCAATCTCGACAGAAGAAACAGAGTGAGGCTGCCAAACTTTGTAGGGTGCCTCCCTCACTTGGAATTCTCTGCATCTTTGGTAGCAAGGTGTTTTAATCTGAGTCACGGCACCAAATTGTGAAAAACGCCAATCACTTGTCTTAAAATTTTAGAAGTTTAATAGTAATAAAATAGTAATAAAAATTAGGACAATAGGAATTTGGACAATCAAAGTTAGCACAATAAAGACAATAAAAAGCAAAGAATTACAGACGTCCAGAAGCTCTTGGGCACTAAGCCACAAAAGCATGCCTTGCTATGAAAGGATTAACCCTTAAAAGCAATAGCCTGTTGCATATCCATATATCTCATAGATGATGCAAACATTCTTTTCAAACAAAGGGTGTTTTCTGGTTATTGCCAACTTCCCCCCTCATCTTGTAAATCAATGTTTTGGCTCCTCAAAGTCTGGAAGAAGTCTGTTTTTTCCCGATAAGGAGGCAATAATTCTTCTCGTGAGATCTTGGTGTCTTGTTGATGTTATCTCTATGCAAAGAATCTCTTGATTATCTTATCCATTCCTTGAGCTAGTTAGAAAAAGTATCTTACATCACATAGTTTCTATTTTAATATTATGGTATAGCCTAAAACTATATTCACCACACTTCTTAAAAGGATTAATACAGCACTGCAAAAATTAATACAACATAACTCATATAGTATTCATTTTAATATTTGTGAAGAGACAATTATATAATATGCATTTTTCACATGGTGAAGGTGTCACAAGGCGCAGTTTGCATGAGACGCCACTGGGGGTTGGGGGCTGGGATGGCAGCCTTGGCCCCAGCAAGTGGGTGAAGAGAGAGACAAAAAGAGAGGAAAAAGAGAGAGAGAGAGAGCGAAAGGGAGCCAAGGCATGCCTCCACCATCCCCATGCTGGTAGCTGTCTGCAAGTTCCCCTCCCGCTAGGGCAAGGTCCACCCTGGCTGGGGCCGCTGCAGTAAAGTGGCAACAGCAGGAGAAGGGTGAGAGACAGCGTTGAAAGTACTGCTGTTTAAAGAGGGAGAGGGGCCAACACTAAAGATAAGATCAAGGCAGAGATAGCCTTAATCTCTCGCTGGCTCTCCAAACCTCACAAAGTTGTTTATTTTTTTAAAACAAGATTTATTTTTTTCTTTCTGTTTTCTTACTGTTAAGAAGAGGAAGCTTTTAGACTGAGGAATAACATCTCATGTTAAAATTGGCCTAGCCTTTCTTGTTTAACTAATTGAAGCTCACAGAAAGAAGAATTTACCTCTGCAGCTGTTAGCACAGCTGGATACCAGAAGAAGAGGCGGCTGTGGAAAAAAAGCTTTTTGCTAAACCCAGAAAGTTTTAAAGAAAGCTGAAGTAGTATTGTCTTCCTTTTGTCACTGTCCCTATGCTATTAAAAAGTCCTTTTCAGGTACTACTGAAGCAGCAATCCGAACCTGGGAAAGAGGGTGGATTCATGCCAGCAGAATCAAAGAACTTGTGAAGGAACCTGAGGAATGTACTATTACATCTAAACCAGCTGCTACTAAATTAACTTTCAAACTGGGACTGGGTGGTAATAGTTTGAAAAGACCTAAATAATCCAAAGAATCTACAAATAATCACTCCTAATTGAAAAATAAGGCCAAGTTTACATCACCAGTTTCAAGTACTACCTAAATAAGCCCTGAGATGACTCCAACACCTCCTTGGAGAGGAATACTTCAATTTCAAACAGGAAGATTAAGACTGTTTTAGTCAAAGAATTCTTATATTCTGGCCTTAACCTGTGACTTGTACAAGGAAGAGGGGGAATTACAATTTCCATCAGTGCCATACTGTATACTCTGTTTGATTCATCCCAATGCTGGACATGCTAGCTGGGTTATAAGTAAATGTTTAAATTGTGGGAATAATTAGTATTGTAGTTCACAAAATCTATGCTCTTGTTGCAAGAAGTGTCGAGTACTAAATCTATCCCCTATCCAGATAGAACTCAAAACAACTGCAATAATAACTTTGTTTTGTAGATAGAAATTATTAGTGCCTGTTGAATGAGAGATACCTGAAGAACAGTGGGAAACCACAGTTAAGGAGTGTCAAAAACTATTAGCCTAGAAATTAGTAAAAAGGAAGTGACAAGAGAAAAAGAGAGCAAGCCTGGGTTGACCACTGTACTTGCCACCGAGATCATGTACACCTGCTATGGATTGCAACCCCACAAGCAGGGAAGGTGGGGGTGTAAGCCATGGCAAACCTCTGTTATTCCTTTTTCTTTCAGTCATTTGTCGTGTTTTCCCTTTCAAGATACCAGCAAGATCGTGTCAAAAATGCTACCTAAAGCATTACATAGAAAGAAACCAAAGCTCCTCTTTTATTGCACACACCCATGTCAACAATCACTGTTATAACCCATCCAAATTAAGTACCTGTAGGCAAAACGAAAAAAAAATATTAGATTATAAGAAACTTAAGAAAAAGTAGTAATAGACAGAGAATTGAATGTCCAACAAGAGAAAGATAGATTTGTTTTGCATTTAATCTTAGAAATATAGTCCAAGATTCAGTAAAAAAACAACTAGTAAATAAAAAAGTAAAACCAACACAGCAATTTAACTCTGCATTGACCCCAAATTATATGCTGAATTGTATTATAAGACTCCAAGCAGTTATAGAGATGATAACAAAGCTGCTCAAGCATTAGAATTAATATCAAGTCAGCAAAGACAAAAAAAAACCCTGTAGTGCATCAGAATAAGTTAGCTTTAGACTATTTATTAGCTAAAGAAGGGGGTGTTTGTAGAAAATTTAATATACCAGATTGTTAAAAATATATGACAACAGAGATGTCGTCCTAGAAAAAACAAAAGATATCAGAAAAATAACCCAAGTACCAGTCCAAAATTAGAAAACAATGTTAAAAACTAGCAAGTAGAGTAATGTATTAGAGATAAGATGGTGGAAGAAATTAAGATTTTTCCTTTTAAGTGTTACAACTGTTGTAATATTTCTTCCATGTTTAATCCCCTCTTTTTACCAGCATAGTCCAAAGAATACAAGTTGACAAGAAATATTGCTCAAGCCAAATGATTTATAAAGAATAAGAGGGGGGAATGTGAAAAATGGATATTATATGACTGGCTTCTCACAAATATTAAAATGAATACTATATGTGCTATATTAGAAAGTTATGTTGTATTAATTTTTTTAGTGCTGTATTAATCCTTTTAAGTAGTGTGGTAAATATAGTTTTAGGCTATGACATAATATTAAAATAGAAACTATGTGATGTAAGATACTTTTTCTAACTAGCTCAAGGAATGGATAAGAGAATCAAGAGATTCTTTGCATAGATATTGGAATTAAATCCCAATATTGTCGGATGGAACGTGCCTGGGCTGGTCTGGCTCTTGCTGCTTGACCAAGGGCGGCAGCTGTGGTGGTTTCACCTCAGAGACACCTTTGGCTAGCTGGATGCTGCAGCTGGGCGCTTGGGACAAGTCCAGGCATGCAGGAGCTCAGGTTTACCTCTGGCAGAAAGGCTTTAGGCGAAGTGAAGGAAAAAGGAGTCGGGTTCTGCTGGAGGGTTTCGATCCAGAGCTTTATTCCTGGCACACAGGCCTCTGAATGCAGCAACAGCTCCAACAGAACCAAGAACCGCGTGGTCTTTTAAGCCCAGGGAGAGGGGGAGGGAAGGGGTAGGGATCCCACCAACCAGGTAAGGGGGGGGAAGTCTCAGGGGACAAATGACACCTGGATAGCCCAATGTCCCCAGGGCTGAGAGGCATCTTTTGAACTCTGCCAATCACTCAACGCCCTTGATGGAATGCCGGATTGACACTCAGCAAGGGGGCAAGGGGGAGGGGAAGGGAGAGGTTGTTGGCACACCTGGGGGAGGAACTGGGATAGCTGAAACAGGCTATTACATCACCCTGCAACACATAGAGATGACGGCAACAAGACACCAAGATCCCAAGAGAAGAAATATTGCCTCCTTATCGGGAAAAAACAGACTTCATGGGGACCAAGGCACATGATTTACAATATGGGGGGGGAACTTGACAACAAACAGAAAAACCCCTAGCTTGTAAGGAATGTTTCCATCATCTATGAGATATATGAATATGCAACAGGCTATTGCTTTGTAATATATGTTATGAAATAATTCATGCTTAAAGAGAGAATGTATTTTATAAGATTGTAAAATCCAAACGAGTCTCTGACCACAAGCAGCCCAGGGACAGATGTCTACTTCAGAATGTCGAAATTCCTGAAGGCAGCAGGAGAACAATACCCCTGTTTACCCATGAATTGATGTGGCCAGCACGATGATCATCGTCCTCCGGGGTAATCAGGAGACACTCAAGAGTGATCATCGCTTGATTAATACCATTGATCGAGATAACAGAAGTCAATTGAGATAACAGAAGTCGCCAGAAAGATACATCTGAATATGCGACTTCCCCTGACATGATCAGCACTTGCCACTACTCAGGAAACAGCAGTTATCCAGCCCTGCACAGTGAAAGAAACTCTCATGCATATGCGGAGGTTACAAAAGAAATCGGGGCACCTCCGCCTCAGGCATAAAAAACTGTATAAAATAGCCTCTCTGGAAACGGCATTAGTGAACAGAGGGGAATCCGATGCAATAGAGGTCGGATCTAGGTTCAATCAGTGCTGATCCCGGGCTCAATGCTGTCTCTTTGGCTGTGGGTTTTTGAGGACTGTATTTTGGTCGTGAAAAATAAAATCTTTCACATTTTGATAATTTGACTTTTCGACTGATCATTTATAACAATTCTAAGGGTTAATCCTTTGTTAGCAAAACATGTTCTTTGGCAGAGCAGAACACCCAGATGTCCGTAATTCTTTGCTTTTTATTGTCTTTTATTGTACTTTGATTGTCCAAATTCCTATTGTCCTAATTTTTATTACTATTTTATTGCTATTAAACTTCTAAAATTTTAACACTAGCAATTAGCGTTTTTCACACATTTGTAACAGATATTAAGACCCATTTCAAAGATGTTAACACTCTGTCCTGACTTGGGGCAAATTTGGGAGAAAACCTCCAAAAGGGGGCCCTCCAGAAAGCAAATCCACACAGCCCCTCCCCCTAACCAGTTCGGGAAGGGTTTCCTCAGAGAGAAGTAGAAAGAACATGTTTATTAAGGAGGCAAAGCACTCCCCAGCACACAAAATGAACAATACCGGATGACAAAACTCATTCACTGCTCTGAAGAGATGACTGTCCTAGGGTGATGTTATGATGCTGGTATCCCCAATCTTGTTCTGTTTATGCTGGATATTATATTCTGTGCCCTCAAGACTGGCTGAGAGCAAAGGCGGGGAGAAGAAGAAGAAGCACAGAGTTTTGTTATCAGGGACTGGACTCCTCCTCCAAGGTCTGCTGAAACACTGTTGATGTCTGGGCATGGACGAGGCAGAACACCATGCTCCTTTTGCTCCTTTTGTTCCTTTTGTTCCTTTTACTCCTTTGGCTTTTTAGTTAGTTAGTTTAGCTAGCTGAGGCAGTCCGAACTTTCCCTGGAATGTTTTTCCTTTCCTTTTTCTTGGAACCATTCGAACCTGCTCCAGACTAGGACCCGGGGAAATACTGAGAACACTGTGCAGCCTGCCGGGGCCCACTCTGCAGCCTTTCCCAGTGCCGGAGGGACTGATAACAGAGGAACCACCCACCGGAGAGACTTTCTGAAATTGCCATCTCTTCAGAGCAGTGAATGAGTTTTGCCATCCGGTATTGTTCATTTTGAGTGCTGGGGAGTGCTTTGCCTGCTAAATAAGCATGTTCTTTCCACTTCTCTCTAAGGAATCCTTCCCGAACCGGTTGGGGGGGAGGGGCTGTGTGTCTTTGCTTTCTGGAGAGGCCCCCCTTTGGAGATTTTCTCCCTAATTTGCCCTAAACCAGGACAAAATTTGGTGCCCAGTGCGTGGGGCTCGAGAGAGAGTGGAAAAAATCCTGTTCTGACTGCGTTTTGGTTGCCATTACTCTGTGTTGGTATAAAGCAGTTAGTAACCATGCTTTCTGAATTCATAATGTCTCTTGGGGTGGAAACTTGCATGCATTTCTGGTCTCTAGGGTTTTTTGAGATCTTAATACCTCTATGGTCCCTAGGTTTATTTTCTTATCCAGAAATATCTCTAATATTGTCCCTAATGCGTAGTTTATACAGCAGAGGAGCAGTGACCAGAATAGCTATTCTGCTGGGCTTGGTGGTAATGACTTGTAGGAAGTTTATAAAGGTGCCGGGGACTGTTCCAGGTATGTATGGTTCATGGTTGTGGTTATGCACCCAGTTTGTTAGAGGAGGAGCAGGGGATGAGGCTTTTCAACCTTTGCATTCCTTCTTCTCCTGTGAATCTGTTGCATCACTATTGGAGAATGTTCAGTTTCCCCTGCATGTTAAAGAGACCATCTTTCTGGTATTCAATCTGGTAAGCTTCCTCTATACAGTCTGCATCTTCTTTAGAATGAGGGCTGAGATTTCTAGATGGGCTGATGAGACCCCTGACTCAGGAGTTGACCCAGGCATGGAAAATCCTGAGTGGTGTGGGAAATGGGAGGATATGGGCCAAATCCTGAAGGAATTCTCTGACCCTATAGTCTGGGATTTTCCCCATGAACAAATTCAGAACCCAGCTGAGGTGGGGAAATATCTGAAAGAGAAGTACCAGGATGACCCTAAGGAATGCTTGTCGCACGCATACTCTAGGGCTGCAGACAGAGGAAGGGGGGCAGGGAGATAAATCAACAGCTACCCCAGCCACTCAGGCTGCAGCCAACACCCCAGTGACAAAGCCAGGAGCTGAACCCAACAGTAAGCCTCAACCAATGGCTGTTGCTACTAGCACAAGAAGCGGAAAGTGCAAAGACAAGGCAGATAGACCAGTGGATGATTGTTGTATTGCACTAAATAGTTATTTAGTTATTTGCACAGGGTGTTTGGTAATTTGCACTGTTCACATGATTTGGATCCGATCACTGTCGCTGTTGAGGCAGTCACGACAGAAAGCAGACAAACAAGCAGTCTCAGTTGGCAACTCTTTATTATTGAACATGGCTGACCTTTTATACACTTTCCAATTGTTTATGCTTCTTCTACCCTAACTATTGGCCACAATAAGTCAACATAACACTCTTGGCAAAAAGTTATAGTGACTTCAACTAACT
>NW_005055307.1:0-897 GCF_000277835.1 Geospiza fortis
GAGCAGGCTCCAGTCCTTTGATGGACACTGAAGGAGCCCTGCCAGGCTGGCTGTGCTGGTCCCTGAGCTGTCCCCTCATGCTGAGCACACCATGGCAGAGCTCAATGCCCTGCAGGTCCCACAGACCCATCCCAGGGGCTGACTAACACCACCTCTCCCTCCTGGGTGACATCTCTTTCCAAGAAATTCCCTGAGGAGATTGACAGACAACACACAACCACAATGCACAGAAGATTAAGGAGTTGGCTGCCTCATAAGCTATGGGGTGATGATGTCACCTTTGGGGTCTCATGGGGAACTTCAATGTGACTCCAAGAGCAGGGTTTGGGGTCAGGGTCTCAGGACTGGGTGGAATTGCCCTGGGGCTTTCTGTGTATCTGAAGGGCCCCCATGCTGAGCCAACATGATGTCCGTGCCCTGACTCTACCATCACCGGTTTTCCCAGATTAAGAAGATGGGAGAGGACCTTAATAACCTGAGGGAGGATGCAGCCAAGTGGAAAGAAGAGAGCAACAAGATCTCTCAGCAAATTGCGTAAGGGGACAGGAGTGGGTTTCATACCCTGGGGGGCTGCAAGGGAGCCCAGGGGGTCTGGCCGCATCCAGGTTTGTGGGCATGGGATGCCCAGCAGCCCTGCAGGGGTAACCCTGCCCGTGCCCCCATCTCTCTGGCCAGGGCTTTGCGGCAGGAGACAAAGCTTGAGCTGCAGAAGATGGAAGAGGAGCAGGAGATGAGGAAGGCCATGCTGGAGGACCTGGTGACTGCGACAGTCAACAAAGTGAACGAGCAGGTGAGGTCCTGGGAGAGCACTCCCACCAATCCTGGCTTGGTGAAGTAGTCCTGGTGGGGTTCCCAGCCATATTCCCCAACTGGCTGGGGCCACTGACGCCCCCCGCC
>NW_005055307.1:3193-9384 GCF_000277835.1 Geospiza fortis
CCAGTGGAAAACTGCACTGCTTATGACTAAGTAAAGCTATTATTAACAGAGTTAATGAAAACAAATAATTGGAATAGTGAATTAGAAAGTTATGATTTCTAACAATTCCCCCCCTTTAAAAGTGATCTTAAATATTTCTTTTAGGATTACTTCCACTTAAATCATTGCATATTTAGAAAGACTTAAGACACTAAAATGCAATAATTGCTATTAAGCTACTTAATAAAAGTTTTTGGCAAAACTTATAATATTTTAAATCTAGGGCCATTCGATTTTGCCAGCATTTTATCTTGGGCTTGTTATTCTGGGTTACATTTGAAAGGTCACACATTTTGGTGCAGCAACTATTAGTGTCACTCTTGCGCTGAGGTCGAGGCAGGAGCAGGCGAGAGGCAGGATCGTAGCAAAGGCAAGGAAGGCTTTATTGAAAAGAACCGCGCGGGTTTTATAGAGTGGTACGAGAGGTTCTGTTCTATTGGCTAACTAACAGAAACATCTTTCTCACACACTGTCCTTGAGAGGAACAGAAAAATAAAGTAGAAAAGCACCACCTGCAAACTGTTTATGCTCAACGAGTTATCACATCTTTCCAACTCCCTAAAATTTCTCACAAGCCGCTGTGAGAAACACTTGCCGTTTCTCTCTCTCTGTCCCACGGCATCCACATATTAGGATGCTTTTCTCTGCCACCCCTTTAGCAGCTTTATCTGACAGTTCATTTCCTACATTAATTGATGTATTTCCAAATGGAAGAGCTTTGCAATGCACGATAGCCACTTTGGCTGATACCTGAACACTTTCTAGGGGCTGTCTGATAATCTCTCCAGCTTTGACAGGAGATCCTTGTGCTGAAAGGAGCCCTCCTTTGTTCCAGAGAGCTCCATGGGCATGTACTGCTCCAAATGCACACTTAGAATTAGCCCATATGCTCCCCTTCTTCCCTGTGACAATTCCAGGCTGCCATAGACTGAGCAGCTCAGCCTTGCATGCAGAGGTGGTAAGAGGTAATAGGATGGCCTGGATTGGCCCCTACTGCACACCCAAACTTCTGCTTTCCTTTGCTCACAGAATTGCTCCCACCTGTGGACAATTCCCAGTCCGGATCTTCTCCCAGAGGATCTCCTCTGCTGGAGTGAAGCTGATGAACACGGTCATGTTGTGAGGCTTCTTTCTGCTACAGACCCCAGGAACGTGCCTGGGTACAAGGCAAAGGAGATGTTTGCAGTTCCACATCATCCTGCTCCAACAGGACAACTTGATACTTAAGCATTTGACTTGGGGGTAACCAGTGACCTCCTTTTTGTCCTAGAACTGAAAGGCCCAAGGGTGGAACATGAACAGTCATCTTTTGGCCCATGGTCCATTCTGGGCTTCTTGTACTAAAAGGCAGTTGCTGCTACAAGTCAAAGGCAGTTAAGGGACATCCCTTAACTGACACTGTCCACTTGTTTGGAAAAATATCCTGTGGCCCTTTTCCATGTCCATAACCTCTGAGCTAACACCCCTAGCGCAACACATCAGTGTTCATGAACAAACTGCTCAAGAGGCTTGGTCAAGTCAGGCCATGCCTGTGCAGGGCTGACATTAGAGCTCTCTTGGGGTCTCTGAAAGCCTCTGCCATTCTGGAGTCCACTGTAGCACCTCCTTGGTGTAGCACCTCCTTGGGCAATTCTCAGGGCCTCATAGAAAGGTCTTACCATAGGCCTGAACTAGGAATCCAGAGCCCAGACCAACCACCCCTTCCTAGAAATGTTCTTAACTTGCACACAGACCTTTGGCTCTGGAGTTTGGCTCTGTCCTTTTGGTTCCAAGGCTTTGCTCTCCCTGGGAAATGGTGAACCTCACATAGGTAACATGCTCTTTGGCACTCTGGGCCTTCTTCCTGGATACCCTGTAATTGGCTTGCCCCCAAAAGTTCAGGAAACTCAGAGTCATTTCAATGCATCCAGCTTGAGTTCCTGTAGCAAGTAAAAGATCACCTACATACTATAGCAAAGCCATATCCTCATTTTCCTTTTCCCATACCTCCAATCTTTTGCCTGCTGGTTCTTGTCTTTGGGTGACAGTACGAGACTGTGTCCCCTATTGTGTGCTTTATGCCCAGACATGGGTCCAGTAACTTCAGCCCCTTGCTCTAAAGTGCCAGATACAAGGCACAACAGGGACCAGGCAGAGGAGAAAGGAGCAGGCTCCCTGTGTTGATGCCCCACAAGGAACAGCTTATTCCAGATGAAAAGAACTGAAGCAAAGAGCCCAGAGCAGTCCTAAGCAAGGGGTTTTATACAGATACAAGTCAGGGGTGGATACAAACAGCTAACCAATAGGGAATCCTCAGGGGAGGAGTGAGGAGATTCCATCAAGTGTCTGGGGCCAGTTGGAGTAGGAGGGTGGGGAGGATGGGCCACATGGGCCAATGGGGCTTCGAGGAGTAGGGAATTCCAAAGGGGTGTTGCAGACTGGGATTGGCCTGAGGTTTGAGTGGCAGAGAAGGTTCAGGAATCAAGGGCTGGGTTACCTTGACAGGCAGGGAAGGAGCTGGAACAAGGAGTGGGGAATGGCATGAGGGACAGCTTTGAGGGAGGGTAAAACCCAGGGGTAAACCAACTTGGGGAGAACATGGGGGTACAACTGGATGAACCACTTAACAAGGAATCAATAAAATAAATTTGAACTGCAACACCATAACTCCAAATCTTTTGCCTATTGGTTCTTGGGGTGACAGTACGAGACTGTGTCCCCTATTGTGTGCTTTATGCCCAGACATGGGTCCAGTAACTTTAAGCTACGTCTGAGAGAGGGGTGGAAAGCCGGTGGAATTCTTTTGGTGTGGTGTTCACCCATCCTCCCCCAGGCTCGCTCAGCTCTGTTGTGCAGCACAGACAGAGGGAGTACATCTTGGCTTTTAGCTGGCTTCTTGTTCTTTGATAATGCAAGAAGTTTTTCCAGGACTGTGGCAGCTTCTCCTGCAACTGTTTGGCTTTTCCCTGGTCCAAAACACCAGAACATCTCCAGGAGCCCTGCGCCAAGGCCGCAGGGGAGGCCCTGGGATGCCCATCCTGGCTCCAGACTGGGAGGAGCCGAGCCACACCTACAGAAAGAGCTCTGAATCCTCCAGCTTTCTCTGCAAAAGGTTTGAAGATCTAACATTATTCATTCTTTTTCCCATGCCTGCCTGCACTCTCTGTGTTAAATAAACAGCTTTTTTCACTTTCCTCCAAAAAATTCCTTGCTGTGGGTGGCAGGGAGTGCCCAAACCTGTTTTCTTTAGAGGAGATGTTTCCTCCTAACTTGTCTCCAATCGAGACATTTCTCAAACAATGTGGGGTGATTTTTTGAACCCTGGAGGAAGAACGTTCCGCTTCAATTGGGTTTCATGGCCTATCAAGGAACTTCCCATTCAAGAAACAAGAGTTGACTTTCAGTTTCAAGGGCAATGCAGAAAAAAGCATCCTTAACATCCACAACAGGGGACTCATCAGGACTCATCAGATTCCTTAACTTGGGTAAAAAGGACTTGTATAAGGACTTGCTGCCACTGGGTCTGAGTCTCACACTATTTCATTGACAGCTCTGATATCTTGTACTGGCCTGTGTTCCTTAGTATGTGCTTCCTTTACCAGCAGGAGAGGAGTCCTATATTGTGACTCACATTCCCTTAGTGATCCATCTTGCAAACTTTAGCAATTCATTCTTCTAACCCTCTTCTAGCTTCTAACTTCAACGACTATTTTTTCTGCCTAACCAGTCCTCCCTCAGGCTCCAACTGAATCCTTACTGGTTCCACTGCTTTTGATTTCCCTGGAATTCCACTGGTCCACACCAACACAGTGACAGTGTTTTCCACCTCCTCCCACCAGGGATGTGCAGGAGGGAAAGATTGATCCAGCATTCTCTGCTGAACATTCTGAGCATGACCTCTCTCAGCCTCTTCCCCCACTTTTGCCATTACCACAATTCCTGCACCTGGAGTTAACAGTGTGTCTGAAACTACCTTACTCAAATCCCAGAGCTCTTTGCCTTGAGCTCACTGGATTGGAGCATCACAGGATCTCCCTGAAAAATCTCTGGAATGCACTGGAATCCTCTAGATCCCATTAATCCATGGAGCAAAAGAAGGAGGAAAGTTCCATCTGGGTCATTAGAAACTGTCACCAAAACTAGGTTAAATGAAATCTTCAAACACTGTAATTTTAGTATTAGTGAGTTAGGCATTACTTTATTCTGGTCAGGGCAGGTGGAGGGGATAGTTCCTGCCACACACACACACAAAACTTTTGACTTAGTAATCTATTTTTAGCAAACAAAGGAATCATTGGTCATCCATTCTAAACCACATAATTCCAAGACTCCATTATTCTATGACTTCATGAGTCTGGGACCCGCTGGTTTCCAGGATTGGATTGGGGAGCGTTGCCCGGCAATGGGAGTTGTGCTGAGGAGGGGCATCAGCAGGGCACTCTCCAGTCCTGCAAGGGATGAGGAAGGAGCCTGCTGGCTACTCGTCTTTTTTCTTATCAAATTTTTTCATTGCTTCCATCAACCCTTTTCTTCATCCCTTTTGTCATCCATTTTGCTCATCCCTGACAGACCCAACTGGGCAGGACGGCTTGTGACAAATCAGGGACAGAGTGTGTGCAGACATGGCAACATCCCTGGACACACTCAGCCTCTCCCAGATGCTGGATCTCGCCATCGGGATGCCCAACAATGGGGCCGTCCATTTTGCGGCCATGCGAAGACTGCTGCAGGCCGTGCTGGAGCACCTGGACGTGCAGTACCTGACCAGTGAGGAGCCCTGGCCAGGCCAGCTCAGTGGCCCCTCACTTGCTGATCTGGCCAATAACATGAAAAAGATGAAGAAAGAGAATGAAGACTTCAAGAAGCACATGTCCAAGGTAGAGGCTCTTCCCAGCCCCCCTAGCACTCCCCCAGCACACAGCCCCTCCCCGCTCCCTCAGACAGCAGTGCTTGGCTCTGCCCTCAATGCCCTGGCAGAGCCGCTGGCAGGGACTCTTTGCTGTCTGGATGGGCTTCAGTGCTCTGGCACTGAGCCCGGCTGGGGCAGGTGGCACCGGGACTCTCCCTGCTCCCCTGGCTGTGCCATGGGCTGCCCGTGGCAGGGTGGGGCTCTTTGGGGTGTTGCTGCCCTGGCCATCACCTCTGACAACCCTGTTTCTGGGACTGTTTCACAGGTTGTTCATGATGTGATTGGTGGGATCAAGGCAGAACTTTCCCACCTCTCAGAGGATTTTAGGAAGATGCAGAAGGCCCAGGTTTGTGGACACCAGTGCGGTGGTTCATGTCATGTGGCCTCCACTCCTTGTCTCTGATACCACTTTCTCCTACAGTCCTACATGACAGAGGAAATCAGGAAGATCCAGGACCAGGTGAACTGCTGCTGGGAGCAAGTTTTGGGTCTGAGACCGCAGCCCGTCCCCTCTGCTCTGCTGGCTGCAGGCTCAGCACCCTTGGCCCTGCTCCACGCATGGACCGTGCTGCCTGCAGAGCCCTGCCAGCCTGGCTGAGCCTGGCCCTGCCCTGTCCCCAGTGCTCCACAAACCACAGCAGGGGCCAAGGCCTTGCGGGTCCCCATTGACCCTCCCAGAGGCTCAGTGCCACCACTGCCCTCTCCTAGGACATGGTTCTCACCAAGGATCTCCGTGATGAGGTTGAGAAGTTAAAGACAAACCAGGTCCTCATGGAAGAAGACATAAAGAAGCTTAAAGAGTCTCTTGCCTTAGTAAGCTGTTGGGTCGTCTAATCTTTCGGCTCTTATGGGGAACTTCAATGTGGTTCCAAGAGCGGTCCATGCGGGTTTTGGGATCAGGGTCTCAGGACCGGGTGGAGGACCCTGGGTCTGCCCATGCAGCTAAAGAGCCCCCATGCTGAGACAACAGGATGTCTGTGCCCTGACTCTACCATCACTGACCTTCCCAGATGAAGAAGCTGGAGGCGGAGCTTAAAAAGCTGAGGGAGGATTTCACCAAGTGGAAAGAAGACAGCAGGAAGGAGATGTCTCAGCAAATTGAGTAAGGGGACAGGAGTGGGGTCATACCCTGGGGGGCTGCAAGGGAGCCCAGGGGGTCTGGCCGCATCCAGGTTTGTGGGCATGGGATGCCCAGCAGCCCTGCAGGGGTAACCCTGCCCGTGCCCCCATCTCTCTGGCCAGGGCTTTGCGGCAGGAGACAAAG
>NW_005055307.1:9519-10915 GCF_000277835.1 Geospiza fortis
CAGCTGAACGAGCAGGTGAGGTCCTGGGGGAGCACTCCCACCACTCCTGGCTCAGTCCTGTTGGAAGTCCAAGCCACATCCTCAAGCTGTCTTGTGCTTTGCTGTAATCATATGGGAGACCCAAACTGCCCAAATTGGCCTGGATCAGCCAGCAGCATGGACAGAAATTAAAGCCTTGATGCAAACGTCCTCTTGACATGGTGGGCTCATGGCCAAGGGCTCAGTAATGTGGGTCTGCCCCTGTGGAGCAGCCAGGCCCCCTTTGGTCTGACCTTCCCCCTTCTGTTCTTTCATCCCTGGGGCAGGATCGGGAGCTGAGACAAGACATGGAAGCCAAGTGTTTGGACATTCAAAGAGACTATGAAAAACTCAGCTTTGCCTCCAAGAGCCTCCAAAAGGACTCTCAACAAAAGCAGAGAGAAATGGAGGTGTGTGGCTGAAACCCATCCCATTTGGGGTCAAACCATCCCCCAAGATGACTCCAGGCGAGGGACTCAAGGAATCCCCTGACGACCTCCTCACAGTCCTGTGCTTGTTCCAAGTGCATTTCCCCAAGGTTTTTTGGGTCAGGGGAGAGGGGTGTGCTCCTACATTCTGGGGTGTGCCCCAACCTTGCTGTGGTGTCATGGGTTCCTTTCTGTGCTGAAAGATGCTGATCCAGTCTCTGGAGAAGCTGCAGAAGGAGAAAGCAGATCAGCAGGACATGATGGCTGCAATGGACATGGTACAGTCTAGAGGGGCCTCTGTGCCAGCCCAGGGCTTCCCGGGCAGGGTGACAGATGCCCCTTGTCCCTTGGGGGCTGGGTGGCAGAACTGGTCTGGGGAGGGACAATTTCCCGAGCTCATGGGGTCCCTCAGCCTTCACATGGTGGCACCAAGCTCACCAGGGTGATGGGGCAAATGGGGCCACAGCAGCCTGAAAGGGGCACGATGGCCTGGAGGAAGCACTCCTCCCTCTGCCCCTCACACGCTGGCCCTGCCTGCCGTTCCTCATCCCTTTCCCCACCGCTCTCCTGCTGTTTCCCCACCTCTCTCCTGCTGTTCCCCTCTGCTAGAAGGCGGACAAAGCTGCCTTGGACAGCAAGGTCAATCACAGCCAGTTTGAAGAGAACATGGAGGAGCTGGATGAGAGGATGGAGGACTTGCAGAGCCAGATTTCAGGCCAGGAGCAGTATTGGAATAAGATGCAGCAGCAGTTCAGCGATGCAATGGAAGACAAGGTGAGGGGTACCTCGTCCCCACCACGAGGAACTGGCACCTTTGGGACCTTGGCAGCCTGAGGCAGCATCCCTCTGAGGATCCCCCTCCAGGCTTTTCCCTGGAGAGCTCCATGTCACATCCTGGAGCTGCTGGCTGAGGCTGTGCACCTGTTCACAGCTGGATCGCCTGGAGCTGA
>NW_005055307.1:11407-13674 GCF_000277835.1 Geospiza fortis
ACGGTGTCGGCTCGGGAGGGGCTGATGTGGGGAGCCCCCTCTGCAGCCCTGCCCATCAGCAGGGCCTGTGGGGGCTCATCCCAAGGGCTACAGGCAGCGGGATGCAATGGGCTACAATCCCATGGCTTTGGGGCTGCTGCCTCCAACAGGAAGAGGTTCTTTGTCCCCTGTCACACACCTGTGACTCCTGCCCTCCCCAGGTACCCCGAGACACTCCCATATTTGCAGCCGATGCCCCCCAGCAGGGAGCCCCCACCCAGCCAAAGGTGAGGGCCCTGAGGACACATCCCCAGTGCCTGGGGTGCAGGGTAGCCCTGACACAGCAAGGAGGGCTTTTCCCTGTGTGGGATGGGTTTTTGCTTTCTGCTTGGGGCTCCTGCAGCAGGTGGGCAGGAGCTGGCAGGGACATGCCCCTGCAGGCAGCACTTCCAGTCCCCTCCCTGGCACAGCAGGGTGATGCCCTGCATGCCACAGTGCTGGGCACTGAGTGTCCTCTGCCCCGTCCTACAGGAAGCCACTGCTCCGTGGTGGTGGCTTTTATGCGCTGCAGAGCTCTGGGGATCATCAGAGCAGCACTTTCAAACTGCCACCCATTCATGATTCTCTCCGGAACAAGGCATATCTGCAGGGACTCGTGACTCTCCCCAACAAGGTAGGGATGGTGAAGGGGGGGACATGGCATGTGTAGTAGGGGCTGGCGGGGCCATGCTGAGGATCTGGGGTGAATTTGTGCCTTCAGTTTCCTCGGGGAGAGCTGGTTTGGGAGGGTTGCTAGGGAATGCTGGACTGGGCCCTGCATTTCACCCTGCTGCTCTCTCCTTCCCAGCCCAGAGTGACGCAGCTGCTGGGCAGGGGTGGACACATCCTGAGGGACCAACTTCCTGTGGTGATCAGGACTCTGGATGAGCCAGGTGTGGCCCTGTCAGGGCACGGGGATCAGGGGAGAAGAGCCTGGTTGTCTGCTGGGTCTGCACCTGCTCCCTGGGGGTCTCTGGCCAAGCAGGTGACCCTCCTGCTGCCCCGTTCTGAGCTGGCTGAGCTGACCCAGATGGGGCAGCCCCGGGGACTGGGGGCTCAGCCTTGCTTCTCACCCCCAGGCCCTGCCACCTCGCGGGATCACCGGCCAGGCACAGTCCCCCAGCATGGCACCAGGACACCGGGACTCCGCCAGCCACAACAGCCCCGTGAGACTTCAACAGTCCTCAAGTAGCTGGACAGGACTGGGAACCCAGTGCTCCACCAGGGACGTTGTGTCACCAAAGAGAAATGTCTGTGACAATTGTTGTCAGAGAAATACTATTTTCGTTCTGTTTGGTGAATAAAAAAACTTTTTTATTCAAAGAATAAAAAAGAGAGGCAGAGCCTTTTCCTGTCACTGAAAACACCAGGATAACTCAAACTATCTTACACTAATATTACTATTAGGACTCAGGCAGTACTTTAGTCCCAGCACTGGCTGCATGGGAATAGCTCCACTCACAATGCACACCCACTCCCTAAACTTTTCACTACCTATTTTTAGCAAAGAAATTAATGCTCATTGCCTATACATTGCCGATTTCTCTTCATTAATTTATATTCTATCTTCCATTTCTTTTTGATTTCTCAGTTCTCATGCTGTTGCCACATGAAGAATTGCTTGCTCCTGGTGGGCTCCATACTATGCTCATTTTGCCAAGTCCATGGAGCCACACCATCAAAAGCAGGATAAACACTTACAAAGGAAGGGAGTAAACCTACAATCCACTGATCTGTGGTTTCACAAATTAAATAACTGGCCAGCTATCCCAACTTTTCTCCTCATTTGGAAAAAAGCACCATTTCACCAAGGGGTCAGATAAGACTGTGGGTTCACCAACCCTCCGGGACAGCTAAATGACTGAGTTTTCAGCTTTGTTCACTGAAGGTATCAAGGGCTAGTTTAGCAAAATCGAAAGTTCCCCTGATTTTCCCAATGAAACCCTACTACTAACACCCTCTGAAAAGACGTTTAGCTACTTGCTGGCTACAAATTGAAGTTAGACTGCTAAATTTTAAAAACTAATTTTAAAAATCAATTCTAAGTACATATTGAAAGCCCCGAAACTGGCTGAAGAGCTTTGAAGCAGGAAGGACTAGGGGTGAAAAGACAAGAGTTTGCAAAAGGGAGAGTCGGTGTGGATGGCTGCTGTTGAAGGAAAGAACTTAGTTTGTCTTCCCCCACAGTCTTAGGACATTGGCAGGAGAGATTATTTCATTGCCTTCTTTATGGACTGTCTAGCTGACAT
>NW_005055308.1:0-129 GCF_000277835.1 Geospiza fortis
TGCCGCCCCATGTGCCCACCTCGGGCAGTGCCAGCTCCTGGTCCAGCCCCACAGACACGTGGAAGAGCAGGAAGAGCCCGGCACAGGCCAGGAACAGGAACAGCAGCACCTGGGGGGGAGCTGTGCCCA
>NW_005055308.1:5555-6525 GCF_000277835.1 Geospiza fortis
ACACCAGGCGCAGCAGGGACAGCAGCGCGCCCTGTGCCACCCGCGCCGGCGTGTTGGACAGGCAGGGCACCTTGGAGGGCACCAGCGACACGTTCACCTCGGGGTTGCGCCCGCACTCGCCGTAGAAGGCGCAGACGCCGGCCTGGTGCACGGGGGTCAGCGACGGTGACGCCTGCGGGGACAGGGACAGCGGTGGTGGCACGGTGGTGGCACCTCGAGGGGTCGAGCAGAACCTGGTGGGCACCACAGGGGTGGCGCCGCAGCTCTGGCACCTTCGGTTCCTCCAAACCACACCCAAATGGCGCCAGTGGGCACCACGGCATCGTCCCCACACGCTGCCACCTTTGGTTCCTCCAAATGGCACCCAAATGTCACCCAGTGGGCACCATAGTGGTGTGCCCATGGCTCTGCCACCCCCAGCCCCTCCAAATGCCACCCAAAGGGCACCACAGTGGTGTCCCACACTCTGCCACCCCCAGGCTCCCCGAATGGCACCCAAGTGGCACCTGATGGGCACCACGACATCGTCCCCACACTCTGCCACCCCCAAGTCTCCCCAGATGTCACCCAGTTGCCACCCAAGTGGCACCAGACGGGCACCACGGAGGTGTCCCCTGCTCTGCCACTCTCAGTCCCCCTGGCGTCACCCGGGTGCCACCCGAGGGCACCGCAAGGAGCGGCTCTGCCACTCCCAGCTCCTGCACATCACCCCGGAATGGCACCCAAAGGGCACCAAGGGTGTCCCCAGCTCTGCCACCTACCAATGCCACCCAGATGGCACCCAAATGTCACCCAATGGGCACCTCTGGGGTGTCCCTCTCAGCCTCTCCCAGATGCCACCAGGTGGGCACCACACCGGTGTCCCCCGGCTCTGCCACCCCCAAACCTTCCGAGTGCCACCCAAATGCCACCAGGTGGGCACCACAATGGTACCCCCGGCTCTGCCACCTGCCCCGCGGTGCCCCCGGTG
>NW_005055308.1:9726-12054 GCF_000277835.1 Geospiza fortis
AGGTATTTTGGGGGGATTTTGGGGAGGGATTCGGGGTCTCTCACCTTCTTCCCCCCGCGCCGGGCTCCGGCCCCTCGGGGACATTTCCTCTTTTTGGGGTTGGGGTCGGCGATGCCGCGGAGGCTGGGGGGCACTGGGGGGGGCACAAAGGGGCTCAGTGCACCCCAAAACCAGCCCTAAATCCCCATTACCCCATTGCCCACCCCAAAACCCCCCTGAGACCCCAATTTCCCCCATTTTTTCCCTTTTTCTTACACAAAATTTCAATTTTCCTCCCATTTTTTCCCAATTTCTCCCTTTTTTGCCCCATTTGGATACCCAGGTACTCACTCAGCCCAGGTGAGGCTGACCCCATTCCCAGTTTCTCATTTCCCATTTTTCCCCAAAATTTCCATTTTTTCCTCCATTTTCCCCCCAAATTTCCATTTTTCCCCATTTTCACCCCATTTTTTCCCAATTTCCCCTTTTTTGCCCCATTTTTGGGTACCCAGGTACTTGGGCACGTGGCCCAGGTGTGGCTGACCCCATTCCCAGTTTCTCATTTCCCATTTTTCCCCAAAATTTCAGATTTTTTTCCCATTTTTTCACCGTTTTTTCCCCAAATTTCAACATTTTCCCCATTTTCATCCCATTCTTTCCCAATTTCTCCCTTTTTTGCCCCATTTTTGGATACCCAGGTACTCACTCAGCCCAGGTGAGGCTGACCCCATTCCCAGTTTCTCATTTCCCATTTTTCCCCAAAATTTCCATTTTTTCCTCCATTTTCCCCCCAAATTTCCATTTTTCCCCATTTTCACCCCATTTTTTCCCAATTTCCCCTTTTTTGCCCCATTTTTGGGTACCCAGGTACTCACTCAGCCCAGGTGTGGCTGACCCCATTCCCAGTTTCTCATTTCCCATCTTTTCCCCCAAAATTTCAGATTTTTTTCCCATTTTTTCACCGTTTTTTCCCCAAATTTCAATATTTTCCCCCCGTTTTTTCCCAATTTCCCCCTTTTTTGCCCCATTTTTGGGTACCCAGGTACTCGGGCACGTGGCCCAGGTGGGGCTGCACGCTGGCCGGGTGCAGGGGCCGGTCGTGCCTCAGCGCCTGCAGGTCCCGGGGATTGTCCTCGAAATACACCTGCAATTCATTAATTACCCCTTCATTAATCACTAATCAATAATCAATCAGCCATCCATTAATTGCAGCAGGGAAATCCCTCCCCCAGAGGCGTTAAAATGGCAAAAAATGGGGTTCAAATGGAGGGGTTGGGGAGGAAATCCCAAAAAGATTCGGGGTTTTTATCCCAATTTTTGGGGTTTTGTCCCATTGTAGAGGTTTTAACCCCATTTGGGGGTTTTAATCCCAATTTTGGGGTTTTTATCCCCATTTTGGGGGTTTTTAATCCCAATTTTGGGGTTTCTTCAATCCCAATTTTGGGGTTTTATTTAATCCCAATTTTGGGGTTTTTTTAATCCAAATTTTGGGGGTTTTTAATCCAAACGTTGGGGGGTTTATTCCCATTTTGTGTATTTTTAAATCCTCGTTTTGGGGTTTTTGATCCCAATTTTGGGTTTTTTAAATCCCAATTTTGGGGGTTTTATCCCAATTTTGTTTTTTTTTTTTTTTAATCCAATTTTGTGGGGTTTTTATCCCAATGTTCGGGGGGTTTTTTTTATCCCCATTTTGGGTGGTTTTAATCCCATTTTTTAAAGCTTCCATCTCAATTTTGGGGGTTTTTATCCCAAAGTTGGGGGATCTGACGCTGATTTTGGGGGTTTAAATCCCCGATTTTGGGGTTTTGACCCCAATTTTGGGGTTTTTAGCCCGATTTTGGGGTTCCTATCCCAGCTTTGGGGTCTCACCTTGAGCTTCTCGGAGTTGAGCAGCTCCTGGCGCAGCTCCCGGAGCCGCGCCTCGCGCACGGCCTGCTTGGTGACAGCGCGCATGGCGTCCTGGGGACATTGGGGACATCATTGGGGACATTGGGGACATTAATGGGACATTGGGGACAGCAGGGACAGGCCTGCCTGGTGACAGCACGCATGGTGTCCTGGGGACATCATTGGGGACATTGGGGACATTAATGGGACATTGGGGACAGCAGGGACAGGCCTGCCTGGTGACAGCGCGCATGGCATCCTGGGGACATTGGGGACATCATTGGGGACATTGGGGACATTAATGGGACATTGGGGACATTAATGGGGACATTGGGGACATCACTGGGGACAGCAGGGACAGGGCTGCTTGGTGACAGCGCGCATGGTGTCCTGGGGACAGCATTGGGGACATTGGGGACATCATTGGGGACATTGGGGACATTAATGGGACATTGGGGACAT
>NW_005055308.1:12828-13674 GCF_000277835.1 Geospiza fortis
CCCCCAGGCCCCCCAACCCCCCCCAGTGCCCCCACCCCCCCCCCCCAGTGTCCCCAAGTGCCACCTGCTGCCAGCGTGTCCTCGATGCGCCGCAGCCCCTCGAGCTCGTCGGGCAGTGCCAGCGTCAGCGCCGTGCCAGGGCTGTCCCCACGGGCTGTCCTGGGGACACAGGGACACCGTGGGGACACCGTGGGGACACCGTGGGGACAGGGACATGTTGGGGACAGGGACATGGGGACAGGGACACCCCAACACCCTGGGGACAGGGGACACACTGGGACACCCAGACATCCCTGGGGACCCCCCAGACCCCCTGGTGACCCCGTGGTGGCCCTGGTGGCCCCATGGTGGCCCTGGGGTCCCACCTGCCCACGCGGTGGATGTAGGGCAATACCGAAGCAGGACAATACCGAATTGGAGACATTGAAGTTGTGACCCTGGAACCCCCCTGGTGACCCCGTGGTGGCCCCGTGGTGGCCCCGGTGGCCCCGGTGTCCCACCTGCCCACGCGGTGGATGTAGGTCTCCACCGAGCTGGGGACATCGAAGTTGATGACGGCGGCGACGTTCTGGAAATCGATGCCACGGGAGACCCCGAACTCGGGGTCCTGGGGACACTGCGGGGGCTGTCCCTTCTTGTCACCCTTCTTGTCACCTTTCCTGAGGGGACATGGGGACAGTCAGGGATGTGGGAACACCGCAGGGACTGTCCCCTCCTGTCACCCTTCCTGAGGGGACACAGTGGGTTCAGGGACACGGCTCCCAGTCCCCAGTGCCACCCCCAGTCCCCATCCCCAGTGCCACCCACTGTCCCTGCTGTCCCCAGTGCCATCCTGCCATCCCCAGT
>NW_005055309.1:0-363 GCF_000277835.1 Geospiza fortis
TGCAAGAACCAGAAGAAGACTGCAGGAAAAGGCTGCTGCAAGGAGCAGGAGAAGACTGCAAGAAGAGCTCGGAGAAGGCTGCCCAGGAGAAGGCTGCTGCAAAGACCAGGAACCCCAGGAGAGAAGAGAAGAATCCCAGGACCCCAGGAGAGGGTGAGGACCAGAAGAGTCCCTGGAGAAGATGGTGAGTTCCCCTGGAAGGGATGAATAATATCAGAAGAAGATTGACCCCAGGAGGGTAGACCCCAGGAGAGGGTTGGAGAAGCTTTGAACATGCCAGGGCTCTGTGGCAGTCTGGCAGCAATATCCTTCATTGGATCGCTGCTGGATTAGCTGCAGATGCTTCTGGCTGGGTGCTTCAGG
>NW_005055309.1:1869-7688 GCF_000277835.1 Geospiza fortis
AGAGTCCACACCAATTCTAACCCTAATTGTGTTAACCTCTCCCAATTGGTCCTTTATCAGGAAGATAAGAGAATGTATTGGATAGCCCAGAATACCGCCACTTTTAGGCAGCAACTCCTGGGAAAGTGCCCTGTAGGAGAAGCCTGTTTGTGCTTTGAATGTGATGCTACTGAAGCAAGCCTGGTAGATCTGGTCAAAGAGAAAGAGATAGTAAAAGCAATAAGAGAACAAGACCATTTAGAGATATCCCGAGGTAAAAACCTATTCATAGATTCGGTGAAAAAAGTTAGCCACGAACTAAATTTAACTGATTGTCGAGTTTGTACCCAGATGACCGAAATTTGGCCATGGGAAAAGATTAATCTAAGGCTATTAAAAATCTTAAATTAGATACAGAATAACTCAGAATTTAGTATTAAGGGGTACAGCACGCCAGTAAAAAGAATGGTCTGTGAAAGGTATTTAGCAGTAAAGAACTCTGCTACCCGGTGGATCCCAAGAGATCTGAATAGATTTTGGTCTGTTGAAAGGAAAGAACAAGTGTATCTACCATGAAGCATATGAAGTTTATGAGTGTACTGAAGCAGGGATAAACCCCTTTTGGGGAATGAAAGACATTTCTAAATATTGGGAATGTCCAACAGAACCTAAGAACACATTTTGGGGGGCCCCTAAACACCTGTTTTGGATCTATAGTACTATAGCATACACTAAATTGCCAAGAGGCTGGTCTAGCAGCTGCACCGCTAGAATGACAAAACCAGCTTTCTTCTTATTACCCAAAGAAACTAGATCAAGTTTAGGAGGTCCTATATACAATGATTTAAAAGAAACCAAACAGAAGAGGCAAAGTGCAATAGAAATTGGGAAAATCCAAAATTGTAAGCGCCAGGTTTGGACCCCAAGCATGTTTTCTTCATGCTTTCAGGGTATGTATAACAATGCATCACACTCTGCCCCATCAGACAGTCCATGAAATGTAGGATAATCCACATCATACATCATGTGATACGTCATGCCACTCCATCAAAAACCCAAGCATTATCTCCCAAAACGGATGATATCGCCCAGTACACCCACCAGATACATTCTTGTTTCAGGTACCATATAGCCCAAATGCTCCTACCCACGGCCAAGCCGCAAGTGTTACCCAAAGACCCAGAAACTTATCTACTGTACACAACACCCAATCTCGTAAACGAGGAATGTCCCAGTACACCTTTGAATTCCCCTAGTCTACAGGATTCATCCACCTCCTAGGTAATATTCTCGACCTATAGCCTTCAAGCACTCCCAAGCCAGAGAGCATGGTTATCTATTGATCGCGCTTCTCACGAGAACTGAGCTACTCAATGTTATGTGTGCTTTACGTTATTGCCTTCAGGCCCATTAACTTGTGAACTCTGCAACCTTTAAAAAAAAATGGGCAGATTTTCTACTCATAACAGTCCCCCCTCTTTTTCTTTGATCGGGCTTAAACTTAAGCTTGTATCAACTTGCAATTTCTGACTTATGAGCATAGAATTTCTTTAATTTTTTGTATTGATTATAAATTTCTTCAGCACTCTGGTAATCATGGTTACTTAACTTTGTTACCTTTCTTGGTTTCTTCAGGTTAGAAGTTTTGAGATCTTTAGGTTGGTCTGCACGGCAGATACTACCATTTTAATGAAGCAGGGAAGTAAGTATAGTAAAAAGAGCAAACCAGCAAGTGTACACACAGTGAAGAAAGCTACTTTTTTCCACCAATCTCCTTTGAAAGTCCATAGGTTATCCCACCAACTGGAATCAAGTGTAGGAGTCCGTTCTTGGTTACTTACATATGCTAGTTTTTTATTTCATTTGAGAGGTTTCTAATGGTTGCTCTCTTCATCTCTAATACTGCCTGAAGCCTGATGATTCTGTTTAACATGGATATCGGGGTCCAATAACCCCAGGACCCATTTGAGCCCAGGCGACTGGGCCATAAGTCTTGATAATTTTTCTTGGGGTCCGAACCTGGCTCTTACAGTTTTGGATTCTTCCAATTTCTATTGCACTTCGCTTCTTCTGTTTGGTTTTTCTAAAATCATCGTATATAGGAACTCCTAAACTTGATCCAGATTCTTTGGGTAATAAAAAGAATAATTTTTTGTTGTTTTATCATTCTAATGGTGCAACTGCCAGACCAGTCTCCTGGCAATTTAGTGTATGCTGTTGTACCACAGATCCAAAACAGGTGTTTAGGGGCCCCCCAAAATGTGTTCTTAGTTTCTGCTGGGCATTCCTAATATTTAGAAATTTTTTTCTTTCCCCAAAAGAGATTTATCCCTTTTTCAGCACACTTATAGAGTTCATATGCTTCATGGTAGATGCATTTGTTCCCTTCTTTTTTTTCAACAGACCAAAATTTATTTGGATCTCTTGGGATCCACTGGGTAGTAGAGTTTTTTACTGCTGAATACCTTTTACAAACCATTCTTCTTATTGGCGTACTGTACCCCTTCCCTTTTCCTAAAATACCTTTTTCTCTTACTATTCTTGCTTTCAGATGCCATTGTTCTTTTCCCTTCACCTCTGTAACACTAAATTCTGGGTTATTCTGTATCAGTTTAAGATTTCCAATAGCCTTAGACTAATCCCTTCCCATGGCCAAATTTCAGTCATCTGGGTACTTCCACAAACCCAACAATTAGTTAGATTCAATTCATGGCTGATTTTTTTACTGAATCTATGAATAGGTTCTTACCTCGGGGTATCTCTAAATGGTCTTGTTGTCTTATTGCTTTTACTATCTCTTTCTCCTTGACCAGATCTGCCAGGCTTGCTTCAGCAGCATCACATTCAAAGCACAACCAGGCTTCTCCTACAGGGCACTCTCCCAGGAGTTGCTGCCTAAAAGTGGCAGTATTCTGGGCTATCCAATACATTCTCTTATCTTCTTGACAAAGGACCAGTAATAATAGGGGCCACACGTACCCCCCCCCTTTAGTTAAAAGGTAAGGAATATCCCTTGACAAAACACAACAGTGTAGCTATGTAAGGGGTGAGGAATACCATAACCCATTTATTTACTCTTTGAACAGTACACTCATGGGGATTACTTAATCACTATCATATATTTGGATGTTGTACATTACTGATAGGTTTTGTATGCAGATCCAATTGTAATTGAAGTTATGAGATAAGTTAGGAAACCTGTGCAAATATTTTGCTTTCACTACTGCATTTGAAATTTCTTCATTTGCAAACTTGCAAAGCCTTCCAGAGAAAGCAGTTTCCAAATACTGTGTGGAAACTTTGCACAGGAATGCTGTTAACGATGTGACATCTTAATGATATCAGAAAGAGCTGAGCTGTTCTTTCTGTGTGGGAATCTTGATACACTGCCTGATTGTATTGAATAATTTGGGCAATTCAGAAATTAGTTTAATACGAATTTTTGGATTGTATTTCTAAATGCTGTTCATTATATCAGAAATCCTCTTGAATTTTGCCTAACAAGAGAGGAAAGATAGCATCTTATTTAAGCAGCTGGGGGAAGGGGATTTGGTTTAGTTTTGTTTTTCCCTCTTCAGAGAAGATGCAACAAATCTATACTTAGCCTTAAAAGAATAGAGGCACAGGATGATACATATTAATGTATGCCATGGGAACACTGAGAATTTGAAAATTTAGCATCTCTTCATTTCAAAGCCTTCAGTCTCATCTACTGGAAAGTGCCTCAGTATTTTCATCATTCTGCAAGCAGGTGACAGCCAGTGCTATGCCTTGTTCTCTCTCTTTTCAGTATCTTTCTCTCTGGTTCTAGTTTGTATTCATTTCAAAAGAGGAACATCTTTTCCTCATAAAGGAGATAGGCCAATTTTTTTTATATACTTGTTATGCTAAAATTGTTCTCTGCAAGAGAAGTACTTGTCCAAATCTTCACAATCCAAATAAATGACCTCCCCTTTGTGCCAATCAAGCCTCTAGGAAAGATGGAACAACAAAAAGTGCTCAGTTTTTGTGCCTTCCTGCCGTTGCAAGGTAAGAGGCAGGAGGCAAGAATCCAACAGAGTCTTTCTTTAACCTTTCCTTTAAAACAACACTGTCTGATCCCACCCCAAAGGCACAGAGAGTAAAATACTACCTATAAGTGGCAAAGTGGTAACAAGCAGTAAAAATGTCCTACTACTGTCTTTCCAGAATAGCTCTGGGGAGTGCTTTACACATATGTGCCAGTGTGTATCTATGGGGACGTGTACCAAGGTGTGTAAGTCTACACATATAATACCTGTGTGTGCCAGTGTGCACAGCTCTGGGTGCACACACACAAGTACCAAGGTGTACACACGTTGTGTGCATTACTATATATATGTGTGTTAAATTACCCCCTCCCAGGTGTGACTCTTTGTGTACAGCCCTGTGTTTCTGAGTGTGCACAGGCTCTACAAGTGTGAACATAGCCCTGTGTAAGATATGTGTGTTAATGACATTATACATATTCATGTGCACAGATTTATATACTTGTGTTAATGTATACAAGTTCCACATATGAGCAAGTCTCATGTTTTTGAGCATGTGTGCATTGGTAGAGACTGTACATGAGTGTCTCTGTGGTACACGTGCTAGTGTGTGCAAGTAGAGTGTGCACAGCTCCATGGGTGTGTGCAGGTGTATGCTGCTAACTTTACTGGCATAGAACCTTTGTACTCCAAGGTTCTATGCCAGTAAACAAGTACCTGTGTGCGTACTAGTTCTGCACATACCCCTATGTGCAGACATGGGCTGAGCACGCCCAGAAACATGGCTCTGGATGCACAGCTCCATGCATCTGGCTGCTGTCTCACCTGAGAAAACAAATGTGTGTTTGTGTGTGTCAATGTGTATGTATCACTACTGAGCTCTACTGACCAGAGGAGCCCTTAACTCTCTGTGTACAATATGTAGAGTTCAACTTAGCTTATAACAGAGATACAAACCAACCCATTCAAACTGCTGTTATTTATATTCTTACCTCATGTCTTATTTTGCTGTAGACTTGTTAGAATTTATAAATGTGTGAACTCATTCTCGTATATTGATAGACTAACACTACTCCCCTGTTACTGTACTTGGTGAAAGACAAGTGAAAGCCTCCCAAGACTACTCTACATGCTTTAGATAACTGTTTAAGTAACATTTTGAACAGAGAATTTAAATTGTATTAGTCATTAATATAAT
This sequence comes from Geospiza fortis, assembly GCF_000277835.1. Taxonomy (NCBI): domain Eukaryota; kingdom Metazoa; phylum Chordata; class Aves; order Passeriformes; family Thraupidae; genus Geospiza; species Geospiza fortis. Next base: position 7,054 of record NW_005055309.1, read on the forward strand.
TGTCCTATGAAAATTACAAGTATCTGTTAAGGGGAGGAGCAGTGAAAAGCATTAAAATTATTCTCTTAAAACTGAAGTAAGGTGGAAATCAGAGGGCAAGACCAGGTTGGCCCCTGTACTCCCCACAAGGAAGATTATAACCCTGCTGCAGGCAGCAACCCTGTAGGCATGGGAGGTGGGGGTAAAAGCCATACTGGACCTCTGTTCACAAACTCCAGCAATCATTTTCCTTAAAACCCTTTTCCACTGTCTTCACCCACATCAACAGATACTGCCCCAAGACCAGGTTCACCCCTGGGTCCCTCAGCAGAGAGAAACCAGGAGACTCCCCATGAGTGTGCCTGGGACCCTGAAATCTTACCGAGCGGCTGAATTAAACATTTGTGGATATAATGTAAATGCCCTTTTTGCTTCCTGTCTTGGTTTAGAGCAAAATTTTGGGAGAGAGAGTCCCCAGAGGGGCTCTAGTAGGAAGATAAATTCAATCGGCCCCTCCCCCCCCAACCAGTCCGGGAGAAAATACCTCCTTGGAGAAAAGTGGAAAAAAGCTGTTTATTAAACAATAGAAACTAACAATATTAAACAATAAAACCCCTTGCCGCTCTAAAAGAGATGACCAACTGAGAAAACCCCCC
>NW_005055309.1:7699-8991 GCF_000277835.1 Geospiza fortis
TCAGCCAGCTAAAACTAACTAAAAGCAAAAGGAGAGCTCTCTGTCCTGCTGTCTGTCCTGCTGTCTGTCCGTCCGCAGACAACACAGTCCTGGAACAGGAATGCGGGGGAGTAAGTGCAATGTCTGAGGGAAAAAAAACTGTGCGATTCTTCTCTTCCCCCTTTCACTCTCTGCAACAAGTCTTAAAGGTGCAAAACTTATTATTATTCAGCATAAACAAATGAGACGATTTGGGGATAAGAGCATCATATAGTCAACCCAGGACACTTCCTTACCCAGGACTTTACTAGCAGAGATTCAGGCTGCAACACTATTAAAAATGAGCTAATTGCTTGAGCCAAATAACTTATAAAAAAAGAAAAGGGGGGTTGTTATAGATGGCTAATGAGATGATTGGCTCTCGCAATTAAGGGATAAGTATTGTGTGAATATTAAGAGAAGCTTTACTAATGTATAGTTATGTTATTGTAGTTTAGATGTCCTCTGTTCTCCCCACAGTTCCCTTCCCCCCCCCCTCTATTGTTATCATCAGATGGGCTGGATTGTCTACGACAGGTAGAAAGGAGGCGTGCACATATGCCCCTTACATGGGGCAGTTGGGAACAAAAAAGCTTGTTGCTAGGGGGGTGCATCATGGCAACACCTGACCTCCAATCAAGTTACAAGAAAGCAGTCTCCACCAATAAATGGCAAAGAAGAGTTGACTGACAGACTTTGTGAGGGGCCAGTGTTGGCTGAGGCAACCCCCCCCAGGAGTATAAAAGACTGAGCATCCATCTTGAAGATGAGCCAGCCATGTTGTAGGCAGCCATGAGGGCAGTTCCCAGTGCTGCAATTTTTCCTTATTTAGTCCTTTTGATTTATTTTTGTTAAGGTTTAATAAACCTTTCGAATTTTTAAAGTGAGTAGTCATCTCTCACACTCGCTGTTAGGAGCAGGGGCTATTGTTCAGGGAAACTGTTAGAGGAATGGGTCCGTGGTGCTAAAACAGTGAAATGTTGACCAGAGGGCAAAAAGCAATAGATGTGACTCATCTTGTGATATAATCGGCCTGGCCTTTCTTGTTTAACTAATTGTGGCTCACAGAAAGAAGAATTTGCCTCTGCAGCTGTTAGCACAGCTGGATACAAGAAGAACAGGCGGATGTGGAAAAAAGCTTTTAGCTAAACCCAGAAAGTTTTGGGGAATGCTGGTGGCCAATTCTTATGTAGTATTGTCTTCCTCTTGTCACTGTCCCTGTACTATTAAGAAGCCCTTTTCAGGTACTACTGAAGCAGCAATCTGAATCAGGG
>NW_005055309.1:9001-13581 GCF_000277835.1 Geospiza fortis
AAGAGGGTGTATTCATGCCAGCAAAATCAAAGGACCTGTGAAGGAACCTGAGGAATGGACTATCACATCTAACCTCGGTGACACCAAATTGACTTTCAAATGGGGACTGGGTGGTAATGGTTTGGGAAGACCCAAATGATCCAAGGAATGTACAAAGAATCACACCTAATAGGGAAATAAGGCCAAGCTTACATCAGTGGTTTCAAGTATTGCCTGGAGAAGTCCTGAGATGCCTCTGACACCTCCATGGGGAGAAATGCTTCCATTTCAAACAGGAGGATCAGCACTGGTTTGGTCAGAGAGTTTTCATATTCTGGCCTTAGCCTGTGACTTATACAAAGAAGAGGGGGAATTATAATTTCCATCAGTGCCATACCGTATACTCTGTTTTATTAATCCCAATACTGGACACTGTGAAAAACACCAATCACTTCTTTTTAAAAATTTAAAAGTTTAATAGTAATAAAATGGTTATAAAAACAGTAATATAATTAGAGTAATAAAAATGTGAACAATTGAGATTAGGACAATACAAGACAATAAAAAACAAAGTTACGGACAGTCTGGGTACCTCTTTCTAGGCAAAATAAGCCTGAAAAAGGACACGTTAACAGAGGATTAACCCTTAAAAGCAATGGCCTGTTGCATATTCATACACTTCATACATGATGCATAAATTCCATTCAAACAAAGGATTCTGTCTGGTCAGTGTCAGCTTCTTCCTCTTAATCCTAATGGCGTCTCAGGGTTGAGCAAGGCGGGTAGAATTTAGTTTCTTCTGATAAGAGAGCAATAAATTCTTTTTCTCTGGAAGATTTAGGTGTCCTGTGGCTGCTATATCCTATGAGTCCTTTCTTTAAAAAAAGTATCCGACATAGCGTAGTTTCTATTTTAACATTATGTTATAACCTAAAACTATATTTAACACACTACTTAAGAAAATTAATGCAGCATAACTTTCTAACATAACAGATAAAATATTCATTTTAATATTTGCAAAAAGCCAATCATAAAATACGCAATCCCCCCGTTATCCTTTATAAATCATTTAGCTTGAGCAATATTTCTTGTCTACTTGCATCTTCTGGACTATGCTGGCAAACAGGGGATTACATAAGGAAGAAATATCAAAACAGTTGTAACAGATAAAAGGAAAAAATCTTAATTTCTACTAATACATTACCCCACCAGCTAGGTTTTAACATTTTTTTCTAATTTTTGGACTGGTTATTATATATATTTTTTTTCTTCTTTGATTTCTTTTGCTTTTTCTAGAATGACTTTTCTGTGGCCATCAATTTTCAACAATCTGATATATTAAACTTTCCACAAACACCCCCTTCTTTAGCCAATAAATAGTCTAAAGCCAACCTATTCTGATACACTACAGCTTTTGTTTGGCTTTGCTGACTTGATATTAATTCCAATGCCAGAGCAGCTTTGTTTGTGATCATCTCTATAACTGCTTGGAGTCTAATAATACAATTCAGCATTTAATTTGGGGCCAATACAGAGTTAGACTGCTGTGCTGGTTTTACCTTTTTGTTTACTATTTGGTTTTTTACCGAATCCTGAACTGTATCTTTAAGATTAAATGTAAAACAAATCCATCTCTCTCCTTTTGGGCATTCAATTCCCCATCAATTACCACTTTTTCCTAAGTTTCTTGCAATCCAATAATTTTCTCCATTTTGCCTACAGATTTTTAATTTGGATGGGTTATAACAGTGACTGTTGACATGGGTATGCATAATAAAAGAGGAACTTTGGTTTCTTTCCATGTTGTGCTTTTGGTAGCATTTGTGACATGATCTTGCTGGTATCCCGAAAGCACCTCCCATGCCTGTGAGGTTGCAACCCACAGCAGGTGTATTTGATCTTCATAGTGGCAAATATAGAGGCCAATCTGCTCTTGCCCTCTATTTCCTTGTCACTTTCTCTTAGCTAATTTCCAGGCAAATCATTTTTGACACCCCTTAACTGTGGTTTCCCACGGTTCCTCAGGTATCTTCCATTCAACAGGCACTAATAATTCCCATCCACGAAACAAAGTTCTTACTTTAACACTTCCTTCAACAAGAGCATCAATTTTGTGAACTACAATACTAATTATTACCACAATTCAAACATTTACTTATAACCCAGCTATCATGTCCAGTATCTGGATGAATCAAATAAAGTTTACTGTATGGTACTAATGGAGATGGCAATTCCCCCTCTCCCTTGTACAATTCACAGGTTAACGTCAGAATATAAGAACTCTTTGACCAAAACAGTTCTGATCCTTCTGTCTGAAGTATTCCTCTCCAAGGAGATGCTTTATTCAGGCAGTGCTTGAAACCAGTGATGTAACCTTTGCCTTATTTCTTAATTAGGTGGTATTCTTTGTACATTTCTTGGATCATTTGGGGTTTCCCAGACCATTACCACTAAGTCCCCGTTTGAAAGTCAATTTGGTGTCACCCGGTTTAAATGTGATAGTCCATTCTTCAGGTTCTTTCACAAGTCCTTTGATTCTGCTGGCATGAATTCACCCTCTTTCTGTGGTTTGGATTGCTGTTTCAGTAGTACCTGAAAAGGACTTTTTAACAACACAGTGATAAAAGAAAGACAATACTGCATTAACTGTTACCATCAGCTTTCTTCAAAACTTTCTGATTTTAGCTAAAAGCTTTCTCCACATCCTCCTGTTCTTGCATCCAGCTGTGCTAATAGCTGCAGAGGCAAATTCTTCTTTCTGTGAGCTACAATAAGTTAAACAAGAAAGGCCAGGTCGATTTTAACACGAGATGAATCACATCTATTGCTTTTTACTTTTTGGTCAACATTTAATTGTTTTAGCCTTACAGACCCATATTTCGGAACAAAAACTTCTTTTTAACAGCAAACGAAAACAAAAAACCCCTTCCTCACAGCCACGGGCATGGGGACCCTGGGGGCATGCCTTGGGTCCCTTTCGCCCCCCCTCTCTCACTTCTTCCCGCTCTCTCTTTCTCTCTCTCTCTCTCTCTCTCTTGACCCACTTGCCAGCCCTGCCGCTGCCATCCTGGACTTAGGACCCTGATAGTCTGGGACCCATCCCGGCAGTTCTGCCACTGAGCCAGTCCACTCCTGGCTAGCAAACCTGTGTAATCTGTTCCCAGCACCCCTGCCGCGTCACCTCCATGAATCGGTGTCTGCCGCAGTTCCCGAGACCCCACCGCTCATATGGGAGCAGTCAAACACCTGCCAACCTTGACAACCCCAAACTTGGCATCCCCAGGTGCTCCTGACATTCTTTTCCTTTCCTTAGTCAACATATCTTCTTTTCCCTTCAAGGAGGGCCCGTTCTGCTAAACCTTTTCCGGGCCCCAGTTCTGCATCGAACAACCTTCTAACAACGATGTGTTAAGTCACTTCCCTGCCCTTCATGCAGAAACTGCATTCACCACTCTTGTTTTCCTCCAGCACCAAGAGATCATCACATTCCAACATCCCAGAGTCTGCTAACCACCCCCCTTCTTCAACTTCTCTCTTCTCTTCTTACTTTCTTTTTCTTTTCCTTATCTTTTCCTCTTTTCTTTGATCCAACACACCTCGGACTGTACGAGCTGTACACACACCTAGTTGACTTCCAAAAGTAAGCTTACAACTTTATTTTACTAGGATTGCAGTAGCTGTTATAGCTTAAATACATACTGGCCAGCTGTGGCTTACTGGGGCTTACTTCTTTGACTTTTGATAAATAGCTACTAGTCTCTTTACTCCTCCCCACTCCTGAATTAAAATTTTATGAGCTACCCCATTTTCTACATTTATGTACAAATGAAAAGGGTTTTTCTAACAAGGGTAAGCTTTAAGCATGTACTTAGACTAGTTTTGACTTCAACTCTTCTAATTTAACATCATTTTCCTTTGTTAATTTTCCATATAAAAATTTTATTACTTGTGTGTACCTGTCAATTCATAATCTGCAATATTCCAATAATCTGAGTAGCTTTTTGATTTCCCTCTTTGAAGAAGGAGGGGGAAGAGATAAAATTCCTGCAATTCTCTTGTGGTTGAGTTTCCAGCTACCCTTATTTATTGTCTAAAATATTTTACCTCTGGTTCTACAAATTACAGTTTCCCTGTTGATACCCTTAATCCTTTTTCTCCCAGAAAATTCAAAAGTTACATAGCAGGTTCTCTAACTTTAACTTCAGTTTCTCCAAATAATAAAAGATAGTTTCTATTGGGCTTCTTTACTGGGAGAATAGGGGTATTATGAGAAGACATATAAAGTTCTAATGTCTCATCTTTTATAAGTTCTCTTATTACTGGCTTCAAATTTTCCCATCCTCTGGTATAACTACTGTTCCTAGTTTTACTGGTAAGTTTCTTCCTAATAGGTTGCTACCTGCCCCAGGGACTAATAATACATTCCTTATTTAAATTCTAGTTTTTCCTTTAATTACTACAATTTTAATGACAGGAACTGTGAATCTCTCTCCTTTTGCTCCTGTTACTTTTACAGTGTCTTTGCTTACACTATAACCTTTTTGGAATGTTTAACAGGCATGTTCTTTCTGTCCCTACTACAAATTCTAATTTTTCTTCTT
>NW_005055310.1:0-1041 GCF_000277835.1 Geospiza fortis
TTGTAATATTTGGTGCACCTTGTAATTACACATCCAGGTGTCTGGGATTGGTGATTCTGTTCCAGAGGGTACAGCAGTGATGGGGAAAAAACCAAAAGAAAATTGTGGAATCGATGCAAAGAGGAAAGAGAGCCCTTTCAAAAAGACATTTACATCCATCATCTCAAACAAGCTCTAAAAATTTGGAAAGTCTTTTCGTACAGGTAGAAAATAATAACAGGGTGACAAGGATGGGAATGGAACAGGAAGTGAAGTAAAAAGAGCAGGAAAGAGAAGATACAGGGAAGGAGAACTAGAAAGAATAAAGTACAAAAAAGGGAAGAGGTAAAGAAAGCAGCATAAGGAGATGAAGATTAAAAAGAAAGGAAGGAATTCATGCAAATGTTAATCAAGTAAGCAGGCAAGTAAGAAAGAACAGAAGACACTATAAAGCACCAGCACTCACCGAGTTTGTCTCTAGACGCTGAACGGAGCTGGTCCCTAACAGCCTCACCCCTGGTGAGAGCAGCGCGTTCTGGAGTTGATGCTCCGTAATTATCGATGATCATTCCGACTTTGATGGTCTCAGAAGAGGGGCTGGAAGCGACTGGAGACCTGCCACAGAGGGTAAAGACGAGAGAAGGACAGAGAAAGAAGAGACGGGGAAGAAAGAAGAAAGAAAAGTATAAAAGAGCAGAAAGAGGAAGAAAAGAGAAGGGAAAACAAAAACTATTCAATAGAGAAAATTGGAGGAAAAAATAAATATATGGAAAGAAATTCAGACGAGTAAGAAGAAGAAATACTTACAAGGACCCAGTGGGCGATTAGGAAAAACAATAAAAGAAAGAGGAGCAGCGTAACACGAAAAAGCAGAGGAGATGGCCATCCGCGGGGCGGCGGCGCGGGCGCTGTCACGGAGCGTGTGAGGCGGCGGAGCAGCGCACGGTGTCGCTGCAGGCTCAGGAACGGCTCGGTGTGGGCGGCTCCGCCCCGGTGCGGCGGAGAGCCCGGCTGTGAGCGCGGGGGGGCGGCTTGGGCCGGGCAGCAGAGCCGGTGCGTCCG
>NW_005055310.1:1532-2495 GCF_000277835.1 Geospiza fortis
TCCATGTGCAGCTGGAGGTCACCGACATCAACGACAATGCCCCCGTCTTCCCCGCCGCCCGAAAAAACCTCAGCATCGCGGAATCGTCTGTGCCGGGGTCACGTTTCCCGCTGGAGGGCGCGACGGATGCGGATATCGGAGCGAATGCGCAGCTCTCCTATGCACTCAGCTCCAGCGAGCACTTCTCTCTGGATTTGCAAAAAACCGAGGAGGACGGTGAGTCCTTATTCCTGGTGCTCAGGAAGCCGCTGGACCGCGAGATGATTCCCGTGCACCGGTTGGTGCTGACGGCGACTGACGGGGGACGGCCGTCTCTGACGGGCACCATGGAGCTGGTGATCTCGGTGCTGGATGCGAATGACAATGCACCCCAGTTCAACCAGTCTGTGTATAAAGTACAGTTGCCAGAAAATGCAGAACGCGGCACCTTAGTCATCAAACTAAATGCCACGGATTTAGATGAAGGGTCGAACAGAAATATCTCGTATTCCCTCGAGACACTATTACCTCAGGATAGAAATGATGTTTTTGGAATAGACAGAAAGAGCGGAGAGATTCGTCTCAGGAATGATTTAGACTTTGAGGATGTTCGTCTATACCGCCTGCAAGTGGATGCTACAGATCAAGGAAACCCTCCCCTTTCGGGTCACTGCAAGGTGGTGGTGGAGGTGCTGGACGTGAACGACAACGCGCCGGAGGTGTGGGTGACGTCGCTGTCGGTGCCGGTGCCGGAGGACGCGTCGTTGGGGACGGTGGTGGCCCTGCTGAGCGTGTCGGACCGGGACTCGGGGGAGAACGGGCGCGTGCGGTGCTGGGTGTGGCCGGCGTCGCCGTTCGGTCTGGAGGCGACGTTCTTGGGCTCGTACTCGCTGGTGCTGCGCGAGGCGCTGGACCGGGAGCGGGTGTCGGAGTACGAGGTGGAGGTGCGTGCGGAGGACGGCGGGGCGCCGGCGCTGCGCGCCA
>NW_005055310.1:3608-6941 GCF_000277835.1 Geospiza fortis
GGGCCCCGTGCCCAAGGACACGCAGCCGGAGCCCTCCGCTCTCCTCGACACGGTCAGTGCCACTGCCTTGTTCGCATCTAATCTCTCCCACTTTGTCCTTTGTCTCTCATTTCCCAAACTCTTTCTGTTATTAGCCGGGCTCTGTCGCCGTAGCCTGAAGGCGATGGATCTTAGATGTGTTAATTGCACCTTTGTATTTGCTGCCTTGTCCTTGGAGAGGGAGGATATCGCTGTAACCCCTTAGGGTACGCACCTGAAATTTGCAGCTGTGGATATGAATTTTTCTGCCCCAGAATGAAATCTCTGTTGGTTGTGATGAGAGCTGTCCTGTGATGCCTCGAGTCTTCAGTTTTTGAGACAGTGTTCCTTCTTGCTTTTTGTGTAGGTTTTCCACTCGAGGTTGCTGAAGGTGTGCAGGTTAGGCTGTGGTGGTAACCGTCTGCCAGGCGCTGTTTATCTGCTCATTGCCATTGCTGACTGCTGACAGTGGTGGTAGCACACGTGGTTTCTTCTCTGGCCTCATGTTCTGTCATTTGTTCTCTACAAGAAATCCAAGGCAAAATGATCATTTGGACTTCTGTCCTCATGTCATTATGGAAAGTAGGAAGGCTTCGTGGCCTTTTCATGGTTGTTTTCCCTCACAGCTCTTGTTAGGTGTAGTTGTTAATTTGCATTCCTGGATGAACAGGCGACTTGATGAACACTGACCTTTTTTTGGTATTTTTTAAAATAGTTACGTTTGGAACACCTTTAAAAGTTCCCTGTAAATCCTCTTCTAAACAACGACAACAAAAAATTTCTTCTGCACAGTACATAGCGACTGTATTGGTGAGTTCATTACCGTGTTGCTTGGTCTCTCTCAGCATGACATCAGTGTCCATTGCCATGAGAGCTGTGCCAACATGATTGCTCCAGTAAATATTGGTCTCAGGTCTCACAACCCGAGCTCAAGATGCATCTGCAGCGTCTGCCAGACCATGTATGTGATGCCATCTGTGTGGATTTCACAGTGCTGTCATTGCTGGGAAACCTTTAGACTAAAGACTAATTTAGACTAAAGACTAATTTAAACTAATTTAAGTCTAAATTAGGCTTTAGATTTAAGCAAAGTCACTTGAGGTAGGAAAGAAAATTATGCCTTGTCACAGAGATGAATGTGGCAGTGACCCTGAGCAGGTCCTGACCATGTCCTGGTTTGAAAGGTGACCTTGAGCACTGGGAAGCTTCCTCTGAGGAAACCTGAAATAATTTGTAAAACAATGGGTCATATCATAGGAGGACTGGAATGGGAATTATATCCTCGTCTGGAGAATAATTGTTACAGACTGGGGAATGGAGGATGCTTAGAGGAAAGCAGGAGGAAAGATGGGCCCAGAGTGTTTCTGCCCAGGATCGTTTCTATGTTCTAAGGGTGTGGTGTTGCAAACCTTCTGTATCTTGAGAGCATACATGGTATTGAAATGGCAACAGAATCCTTTGTGGTTATGAATATCTCCCATCAGAAACAGTTCCTTGTGCTGCCTCTGGCCTGACACAGGGAATGTGTGAGGTAACAGTTGGTAACATGCAGACTGATGAATATTTTTGCTGCTGTTTTGGGGGTGTTGTTGTGGGAGGGTGGCACTACAAACTGCTTTCCATGTGTATTTTAGGGTAGTTATAGAAGCTTCCACAGCTCTTGACATGGCAGATAATTGCTACATCTCTTCAGAGATAATTTTTAAGGGCAGTTGAAGAGATGGGGTTAATCTGGTGCTGTTCTTCCCTTTCTTGTGCTCTTGCATGGTCAGTCTGGGTAGAGATGATGTGTCCTGTTATTGCACATGGCTCATTCTGGTGTCTGGATCAACACACCAAACCGCCACGTCTACAGAGCAGCCCAGCTCTGGTTTTCTTTTCTTGAAATTCTCTCATCCGGTTAACATTTTGAGTGCACTTGTGGTTTTTGTGTGATCTTTTGAAGAAGATCTGTGGGGATTTGGATCAGTATTGTTCATAGACTCTAATCACAGAACGTTTAATAACTCTGTTTGTATCTGCTATTGCTGAAAAGGCCCAAAGCATCCTGGCATGAGGGAAAAGTCAAAGAGGCACAGAATGGATTTGCAGCACTCTATATATTTGTGACAGCCATGGGGGACAGGAGAGAATTTGAATACATCTTTGGGGTTTGGGGAGGGAATAGAGAATGTCTGCCTAGCTGTGGAGATCCCAGTTCACAGGGTGTAAGATACAGGATCACAGTAGAATATTGTGAGGACAATCCCGCAACACAGTGCTGCTCTTCTGGAATCCTAACAGGACATCCAGAAGTTCTGCATCTCTTAGGGCACTGTTCATTCTGGTATTGCTACTTGTGAAGACATCTGCCCTGTGTACCCTTAATTAGCTGGTTTTGATGTGGAATATTTTTTGTCGATGAGAAGCTTTTTGAAATTTGGAGCGTGCTATCATGCCTTGTCTGAACACTTCCTTGCAGTCAGAAGGGAAGAGGAATGAGAGCTTTTCCCAAACAATGTGTCCATACACCATGTCAAGAATATTGAAGAGATGGTAAGGCAATTCCCTTCTTGGTAAGGGAAAAGTGAACAGGGGATGGAAATGGAAGAAAATTGAAAGCAAGAAGACTGCACTGAAGGAAGGAAAGATGGATATAGATAAAGAGAAGGAAAGAAGAAAGTAGTAGAAGAAGAGAGAGAGAAAGGGACAAACTATAAATGAGTTTACTGGCAAGTCATGGACACTACCACTATAAACGAAAAGGGAAGAAGGTGACAGAGTAAAAAAGAAGGAAAGAGAGAAAGAAAAACAGAAAGAACATGCTACGAAAGAATGGCACAGGGAGAGAATTAAGAATGAGAGATGACAAAGAGAAGAAATTTAAAAATCAGGATTACCCACGAATATTGACTCAAAGTGCTGGCCGGAGCTGGTTGTGAACAGGCTCCGCCTTGGTTACAAATCTGCATTCCAGCTCTGATACCACGTAATTAGAGTTGGGAGATCCGAATACTTTTGTTTCCTGTGCGGCCCAGGAGGCGGCTGGCGAGATATCAGAAGGAGTAAAGGGAGACCAGCGGAAAAACTCCAAAGGATAAAATATAAAACAAGCCCAGTAATAAGAAAAAACAGAGGAGATGGCCATGACGGAGCGGAGGCACAGGCGCTGTCACGGAGCGTGTGAGGCGGCGGAGCAGCGCACGGTGTCGCTGCAGGCTCAGGAACGGCTCGGTGTGGGCGGCTCCGCCCCGGTGCGGCGGAGAGCCCGGCTGTGAGCGCGGGGGGGCGGTGGCTTGGGCCGGGCAGCAGAGCCGGTGCGTCCGGGCGGCGGCG
>NW_005055310.1:7334-8124 GCF_000277835.1 Geospiza fortis
AGCGAGCATTTTAGAATAGAGGAAGAAAACAGTAACTCTCGCAGTAAGTCGCTGTTTCTGGTACTCATGAAATCCCTGGACCGCGAGACGATTCCTGTGCACCGGTTGGTGCTGACGGCGACTGATGGGGGCCGGCCGTCTCTAACGGGGACAATGGAACTCATGATCTGCGTGCTGGATGTGAACGACAACGCACCCCAGTTCAACCAGTCTGTGTATAACGTAGTTTTGCCCGAAAATGCATCAGAGGGGATGCTTGTAGCGAGGGTGAATGCCACGGATTCCGACACAGGAATATATGGTGAACTGGTATATGAGGTTGATACTATTGTACCGCCCTCAGCAGGAGATCTATTCAGCATCGATGCAAATAATGGAGAGATAAGAGTGAGGGGCGCCCTGGACTACGAGACAGTTACTTTATACGAACTACACATTAAAGGTACAGATAAGGGAACACCTCCGCTGTCAGGTCACTGCAAGGTGGTGGTGGAGGTGCTGGACGTGAACGACAACGCGCCGGAGGTGTGGGTGACGTCGCTGTCGGTGCCGGTGCCGGAGGACGCGTCGTTGGGGACGGTGGTGGCCCTGCTGAGCGTGTCGGACCGGGACTCGGGGGAGAACGGGCGCGTGCGGTGCTGGGTGTGGCCGGCGTCGCCGTTCGGTCTGGAGGCGACGTTCTTGGGCTCGTACTCGCTGGTGCTGCGCGAGGCGCTGGACCGGGAGCGGGTGTCGGAGTACGAGGTGGAGGTGCGTGCGGAGGACGGCGGGGCGCCGGCGCTGCGCGCCA
>NW_005055310.1:11135-13562 GCF_000277835.1 Geospiza fortis
AGGAATTGTGAAGGAAGGTGGGTATGTGCAAAGGCCTGGATCATGCTCAGAGTGGGTTTTATTGCTGGGGCAAGCTGGTTTGGTGGGGCAGTTTGGCTGCTACAGCTGTAATCCTCCAAGTGGCATGGAGTACTGCTTGGGTCCTCTGTCATGGGGAGGGTGACTTTGACTGGAGAAGTTTCTTTACTTTGGAAATGGAGATACTCTGCAGCATAAGCCCTATCAGTAGGGAAGAAAAGCTCCAGCTGCTGAGCTGGAAATTCATTTCCCAGAGCTTGGGATAGAGGAATCCACTGCAAAATCTTGTGAAGACACCTGTCACCCAGGATTGCTCTCCTGGGATCCTATCAGGTCCTTCTGAAGTCCTGTGTGTCTTTGGTATTCTCTGTGCTCTTCCTGCCAGATGTGAAGATATCTTCCATCCACAACTTGGATCACTTGCTTTTGAAAATATGGTGTTGGTGAAACAGCAGCTTTTCCGAATATCAGTCTTTCTTGATCAGACTTCTCCGAAGCTCTCGTTGTTTATATCTCTGCTCTTGTCTTGATAGGGAGTGGAAAAACTTCTGTCCATAACCAAGAAGTTGCCAGACCTGGCATTTTGATATGGTGGAATGGGACCTTCTTGTTTTCTTCTCTCCTTTTACCAAAACATTCCATCTTTTTAATTTTTTTCTTCTTTTGCATTGGCCTTGTGTTGGTAACAGTGGATGAAATGCAGACTACTGAACTTTGGCAGCTGTCAGATAGCAGAGTTTCCAGTAGCTGACCATCGCTATGAGAGATGGATTTTCCAGTCTTCTAAGCTGAGGTTGAGGTTGGGAGAATGTCCTTAGATTTGCAGGATCTCTTCTACTTAGCATGTGATGAAAGTACATGAAGGAGAATTGTGCTCTGTTCAGTGATTTAGAGGCTTTTGCAGAATGTAGGTCTCATTTTCTCCTATTCATCTTCCCCAGAAATCTCTGATAACATTAAAAGAAAATATGCTTCAGAACCAATTCTCTCAATTGATAGTAAATATTTTCTGAAGAAGGAGCCAGGGATGCTTCAGGTAAGTTCCTGCTACCTAAAGAAGATGAGTCTGATTTCAGTTGTACTTTGGATTGACCCAATGTGCCTGGATTTGGAGGTGGACTTGATGATCCTTATGGGGGCCTTCAAGTTTGAAATATTTTGTGATTCTTTTACTGGATCAGCAGAGCACCACTGCCTCCTCCCACTCCTATCTTCTTTCTGCAGACACAGTGTGAGCAAATAACAGCAAGCATGGATGAAGGAGGGACCCAAACACATTTCTCAGAGTGGATGTGTTGGGAGTCAGGGGTGTGTTCCCAGAGAAAATGACACAGATAAAATGATTCTGTTGCCTTTACCCTGTGGATCAGGCTGCACAGAGGCATTTCATGGGGTATTTGCCCCTGGGAATGGACATTATTGCTGTGTGTTTCTGACTGTGGTGGCCTGCCTGAAATATGAAGCCAGAAATTTGCATTCAGCATGCAGGTGGGAAGTGAGGCCTGAAGAACAGCTCTTCATCAGAGTATAAGAAGAGTGTTCAGAAGCTGTGGTTGCTCCATATTTTTTTCAGCATTCAGGATGGAATGATGTACTGAGCCTTGATGGTCGTGAGTTCCTGCAGACAATTGACTGGGTTGTTTGTGCTTGTGTCTGTTTACACCAATGTCAAAGTACCTAGGGATTGGGCCTGTGTTTCAGAGGCTGTGAAATCTCTCCCTTGAGATGATGGAGACTGAAGAGTGTGGTTTCCTTCCAGAAGGTGAGGTGAAAGAGCAATCTGTCAGTCTGGCACAGACTTGAAGTGAGGAGGAGGTTTGCTCCTTGTGTGGAGAGATGAAAGATGACAACGGAGAGGAATGAGAACTGTCACCACTAGTATCTTTGTGCTTCATGGGGAGAGTGAAGTAATGGAAAAATACATTGGTAATGGAGATAAAGAAGAGTATGTGTGTGCATAAGGGAAACGAAGAGGAGGAGGAAGATGGGAAAATAGAAGAAGGGAAGGATGGACGGATGAGTTTACTGGTATGTCACAGATGCTGTCATTGTTAACAGAAATGGAGAAGAGCAAGAATGGAGGACATAAACGAATGAGAGAAGAGAAAGGCAAAAGATGCTATGAAAGTATTACACAAGAAGATAATTAGGAATGGGAGATGAGAAAGGCGAGAAAGAAAATAACAGCAAAGGAGATGAGCAGTACGAAACAACCTTACCTCTGATTGGTGTGTGGAGCTGGTTCTTAAGAGCCCTCGCCTCGATTAGAATATTCCGTGGTCCGACGCTAATGTCAAGTAAATCGAGTTGGTGGATCCGGCTTATTTTTCCTGCTCTGTCTGGCTCCAGAGGCGACTGGCGAGATATCAGAAGGGGTAAGAAGAGACCAGCGGAAAAACTCCAAAGGAT
>NW_005055311.1:0-7409 GCF_000277835.1 Geospiza fortis
GGCATGAACCATTTCAGTCTCTGACACACAGCACCTCCTGAGCCTCTTCCAAATTCCAGTGCTATAAACTACTCATCTCACTAGGTTATACTCCCCAGAAAGCAAAGCTGTGCTCCAGAGCTTCCTCCAAGCCAGGACCTAAATGCAAGTAGTATTTGAATTATAAACAGCAAATAATACAGTGATGTTAAGTGTTCAAAATATCATTTATGGAACCCTTTCTAGGAGAGTTTATATGTTGTCCTGCTTGACTTTGCTGCCCACCAAAAATGGTAGAGGATGGATTTTCCTCCTCTCCCGTGGAATGGCTAGTCTTGGCTCTTCTAGCTTGGTCCTTGTCTTGAAGATGTTTCATGTCCAGGCCAGGAAAGTATAACATTGCATGAGCTGCATCTATACTGAGATGAGGAGTAGGCTTTCACTTGGGTGCAAGAGTGAAGTCCTCCAAGATAAAGGCATTTTCTATTTCCATTGCTGGCAGAAGCTTCAGTCAAGCTTAGAAAAGGTCCAATGTGAGATGTCAGAGAATGGGCAGAGCCATGGCCCATCTCTATCATGCATGAACATGGGCCACCCTGACCTCCCCATCACCTGTGGTGAGGCCCAACTTGATGAATATGCTTAGCCTTCAGGTCTGTGTGATTTGCAGAGAAAAAGCTCCACAACTTGTAAAAGTTGTAAAGCTGGTATGATTTATTCCAGCGCTAGATGCATGCAGGTGTTATAAATACTTATTATGTTGTTGGCTTTTCGCAAATATTAAGATGAATGTTATATGTATAATGTTAAAATAACTTTGCTTTTATTTCTGCTATTAACAAAAACTTAGACATCGTAGTAGTGGTAGCTGATATAGTTAGGAGTGAACTGTCTGTTTGGTTGGGATAACATCCAGTGAACATGAAATGAGGACCCTGCTATTGATATGCCAACTATCAGCATCTGCCATCTGAAGAAAGTATGGACTGGAAGCGATAAGGAGAAGGAGCTAAAACCACAGCCAAGAAATATGCATGCTCTAAAAAGGCGGACCCAAGGAGGGGCCATGTAAAATAGTTCCTGGAAAATGTAAACTAGTTTATGCATATGCATAAGGGTCTATGAATATGCAACGGGCTGATGTAATGGAAAAGATATTTAAGGGGTATCCCCGAA
This sequence comes from Geospiza fortis, assembly GCF_000277835.1. Lineage (NCBI taxonomy): Eukaryota > Metazoa > Chordata > Aves > Passeriformes > Thraupidae > Geospiza > Geospiza fortis. The sequence continues at coordinate 1,156 of NW_005055311.1, forward strand.
GGTGAAGGTGTGCTCTTGACTGAGTGCCAAGATGCACCTGGCCCGTAATCTTTGTTTTACTGTCTTTTGTCTCCTATTGTCCTTTATTAAACTTTTTAAATTTTCACAGGAGAGTGAACCTGTTTTTCACACAGGATAGCTCCCCAAAGGACATATGCATCTCCGAGAATTCTCAAGTCTATTTTATTCTCTAACTTGTTGCATATGCATAAAGTTTCACAATAGGTTCATGCATATTCATTTCCTAGCCCCGTATTAAAACTGTCTTAGTTTTTATGAATTTATGCATTTCTCCAGGAACTGTAACGTCTGCTGTGTCTGCAACCCAGCTTCAGTTTTTTGTCTGCTCCAGTTCCAAGGTCAGTGGGGTCCCTCCTTATCTCTCTTCAGCTTGGAAGCTTGCATTCTTTTCTAAGTAGCCTTGAATCTCCTTTGTTTCCTCTGCAGGCCTTTTTCGAGCACAGCAAGTTAACAGACTAAACAAGTTTAAATAGCACACTTCACCTAAATCCAAAATTGGTTTCTACCCCAAGTTAAATTTCTAACCCCGTGTCTCATATGCCCCAAAATTTTCCTGTATGAAACCTCTTTAGAGGCCTCCTTGGCATCCCTCCACTTGCCATATGGTTTTGATAATGGGACCCTGGAAAATGCTAACGATAGATTCAGAAAATGTTAAGCTTTGTGTTTTCTCAGATCAGTGCATTCACGTAAGCAGTATGATAAATGATATAATTGTTAGATGTGATGATTGTTTAGTAATTAAATATAATTATTATATAATCATAAGAAGAATCATGAGAAACCACATTGGGAACTTAAGGGGCTATGTTTAGCTGATATCTATGTATACAATAGAACAATATAAGTTTAATGATTAACATGGAAGTTATGTAACGATAGAATATAAAAACCCGTTCCTCTTGAATGTATGGCGAAATCAGATCTGAGGTAAAAAGCACCCCTGATTTCCAGAGTTCTTAATAAAAGCACCGACATATAATTGCCTATGTGATTATATGTTTTCCAAATGCTAACAGTTTTCCAATGAACTCTTCTATCAAACCAGGCAGAGAAGGGAGGTCAACCCTGCTACCTGCTATAAACACATTTTATTTTAAACTATAGGCACTGAAGGAAGCTCATCCATTAAATACATGCAGATTATCTACAGACCAGAGCACCCCCAAATTAGTAATGCAATTCATGTTTACAAATACAGCCAAACTAATGAATTATAATTTGTTTACTGCCCTGACATCACTACATAAGCATGGGACAAGCCAATCCACAGGTTATTTTTATATAACTCCATGAGGCATTTCCAGAGCAAATAAAGTTCACAGGGCAGGGCAGTGACCCGGCCATCTGGTTTCAGTGCTCTTCAGCCTGCTCAAGACTTCTCATCAGTGGTGCGGAGGTCTGTGGGTCAGGGCATGGCTCCTTTGGATGTGCCCCAGGCACACAGGACATGGGTTTGGTTCTCTGCTGAGCTGCTCTTCTCTGTTGACCAGCTCTTCACCTCTCCCACACTGTTGGTCTGGCTCTTCCACTTTTATTGCACACTTTTTGGAGAAGCAATTGAGTTGTTTTTCATGTTCTCAAAGTCCAGCATGATGGGTTGCAGATCCTGTGGGACCATGGCCAACATGCAGCCAGATGAATTGTACCCATAACTCCACTGATTAAATACCTAGAAGAGAGCAGTTGTTTCCTCAAACATGGACAACCAAGGGAGGTGGGACACCTCTGCATGGGTGACATTCAGGTTGGCTTGCCTGTCTGTGTGAGCTATGGTACTGGCCAAACCCACTGTCTAAAGGCCAAATTTAAGGACAAAGCTCCCTGGACCACCTACCTCGTGCACACCGTGACACTGGTGTAGCACTGCCCTGTGGGGCTGAAGCAGGTTGGTGTCTCAGGATGCTTCAGGAGAACCATAGCACTGCAACTCCAGCTACCATAAGGGTTCACAGAATCACATGTCCGTACAAGCAAAACTCTTGCCTCTAGGCAAGCATGGTCCAAAAAATGTCATACTTACCTCTGAAAAGGTGCTTTTTCTACTTTGTCAAAGGAAGCGATATCACACTTCCCTTTTGCAGAGAACATGAAAACAATCTCATTTTGCAAAATTGTGCCCCACCTAGGTGAAAATGTTCATGGTGACTAATATAAAATTTCAATAGCCAAACCGAATTTCATTTTTATATTTTTTATTTTAAAGAAAGCAAGCAAGCAGCCCTGGGTGGCTGGGAAGTCACCACTCCACTAACAGCACACACCACTTACAAGTTTGGCAAAGTATATATACTGTTTTGAAGCCTACAAAGCATTTTACAGTGTGCTTGTGTTAGTCCGAATCAGCAAATATCAATAAGCTGGTGTCGACGGTTGGTCACAAGGTTTTCGGGGTGAAGGAAGAGACGAGATGGGCTCCATGATCAGAAGGCTTGATTTATTATGTTATGATATATACATCTACTATACTATACTAAAAAGAAAAGAAAAGGAGAGTTTCCAGAAGCTGCTAGCTACCTAAGAATAGAAAGTAAAGAATGATCAACAAACCTTGCTCTCTCGGACTGTGTCCGAGAGAGCTCAGTTCTGGATTGGCCATTATTTCCAAACACTCAATCTGGGCCAATCCAGAACTGACCTGTTGCATTCCACAGAAGCAGATAACCTATTGTTTACCTTTTGTTTCTGGGGCCTCAGCTTCCCAGAAGGAAAAAATCCTAAAGAAAGGATTTTTGTGAAAAGGATGTCTGTGACAAGCTGGGATCAGCAATTTCATAATCTTTCCACGTGGTTGTTGGCTTCCTTTCCATCTTGTGGTCGTCTGGAGGGAGGCCCTTCACCAGTGTCTGCTACATAATTTTAGTCTCATACAAGTGCATCAAGATTTTTATTATATATAAGCATTTAGTTGCTTTGTTGCAATATCCCTTAGCTTTACCACAACTTCCTCTATTTTATTCAAAGCATCAGTAGTTTTGCTACCTCATGTCTTTACTATACTTCTGTTTTCTTGTTCGATGCTTTATTTGGCTATTTGGTCAGAAAGTTTCAAAACCATTCTTTGTAGTTATCCCAGGGAACGCGACCACTTTCAACATAGCAGATACAAGCATTTGCTGATTCCATTGCCGATCGACACGAATCACAAAAACATTTTTCACGGTGACCTTTGAATCCATCTCACATTCCATGCCCTGCTCCTGTCCATGGAGGTCCATCAAAGTCTACACAAGCAGAAAAAAAAAGACCCCAGTTCCTTTTCTTTTGCAAGGGTCTTCTTCAGATGCAAAGTTGTGGGCAGTGCTCATTGGTGTCTCTGCTTGGTGGCATCACCCACTGGGTCCCATAGGATGAAAAAAGAGGGTACTGAGTGGTGGCATTCCTTCCTGTTCAGCTCCCATCCCAGACCTGATGAGTTTGGTTTGAGGGTTATTTTATGGAAATTTTTTGTTGGGTTGGTTTGATGGGGTTTTTTTTACAGAAAATATTTTCTTAAAATGTTGAAGAGTCAGTTTTCTCTCTTGCAAGGCTGTGGAGAAGGGCGATGTGCTTGAAGCAGAAACAGGAGGGAAGAGAGTTTCCTGTGGTGGTTTTTATTCTTTCCCAGTAATCTGGGACCACAGAATCCATCTGGTTATCCCAAGATGCTAGGACTTTCCTAGCATGCCCCAAGGATACTGAAATACTACACTGTTCCCTGTGTGCATCAGTGTGGACCTTCTCAGGCAGGACAGGAGAGCTGTTGGAGCACATCCAACCTGGAAGGGGCAGGATGGCTTGGGGGCCAGAGCCATGTGAGATGTTGTCCTGGTTTTGGACAAATGATGAGAAAACATCCTGAAATGAGCATGTCCTCTAATAGAAGGCAGGTTACAGCAGCCCATGTCTCCAAAGCAGGCTCTGAGGAAAATGAAAAAAACTGTTTATTTAACAAACAGCGTGCTGGCAGGCACGAAAAAGAGTGAATACTGTTAGATAATAAACATTTTTGTTGTGGAGAAGAGTTGGTAAATTCAGAGTCTTTTCTGTAAGTGTGGCTCAGCTCCTTCTGGGATCCAGATCTGACCTCTGGGCCGAGGCATGGGGGGCCCCTGGCAATGTTCTGGTGTTTTGGACCAGAGCAAAGTTGAACAGTTCCAGGAGAAGAAGCCACAGTCCTGGGAAAACTTCTTGCCTCAGCTAACAAACAAAAAGCTAGCTAAAAGTAAGGAATTTTAGCTCTCTGTCTCTCTCTTGAGAAAAGAGCCAAGAGCCGGGGAAAAAAACCGAGCTAGTTATCTATGTTTTGAACACAGGCCACCGAATGAATTCCACCACCTTCCCCCTCTCTCCCAGACCTAACTTAAAGGTCCAGGACTCATGTCTGGGCATAAAGCAGATGATAGGGGATACAGTATTATGAAGTCACCCCAAGACAGATGTGGAAGACAGCTCAGTGTCGGGGGAGGGAGACATCTCAGGGCAACAAAGAACAGCTCCAGGGTTCAAAGGGTGCTTTTTGCTGACCTTATGGGTGGATGAAGCAGAAGGGGGACATGGGATACTATCACTAATTTTTTTAATTTCTCAGTAGTCAGGACATAATTTCTCTGACATTTTTTAAAATTAAAATTCAAGTGAAAACTCCAAAAGGAATAATTTGGTAACCTTGGGGTAATAACCTGAGCTGGCAAATAACTCTCTCCTCCATGAGACTGGCTGGATAATAAAGGGATGAACTCTGCAAACTTCCCCAGAGAGTCTGAAAAGACCCAACAAGATCTGGCTGCAGGCTGACTTCAGAGTCACAGACACAGTTGGGCAATTGCCTTACAGAAATGGGTATAGAGATAAATTAGTTGTCTTGGTTTGGGAAGACAGGAGTCTGCTAAGGAAGGCAGGAGCCTCCCCTGAAATGGAGAATGTAAACCCTCCCCACCCCTCCGAATTGCTATAATTTTAAATTAAGGGGCTCTCAGGCAAAGATATGGGAGCAGGAAATAACAGTTCTTTAATAGGGAAGAAATAAAAAGAATAAAATAAACAATGCAGTCCACTGGAACAACACTGACAGAGTCAGAACCCAACCTGACACCCTGTGGGTCAGGGTGTGGGTGGTAGTCAGATTGAAAATGTGGCTGCAGTCCTCTGAAGTATCAGGTGTGGTTCTGTTGGAGCAAGGGGGTTCTGTAGAGAAGGATGTAGTCTTCCTCTGAAGATCCAGGAGGAAAAGGCAGCTGCTGTTCCTCTGGGGAATCTCGTGGAGAAAAACCGAGTTGCAATTTCAGAATCTCAGAGTATATGGGGTGGCAGTGCTTGGCTCCTCCCTCTGGGCGGAGCATCTCACAATGGGATGTTATAGTTCTTATCAGTCATGCACTGATATTCAATAGTCTGTTATCAGCAGAGGTCCCCTCCCGAGGAAGGTGTGAATGTGGTCATTCAAAGAGAGAGATAAGGCAAACTGCTCACTTGACAAGGTAATCAGCCATACAGATGGTAATGGAAAACATCTTACATGCAATCTTCAACATTAGTCATCACTGTCTGGTTAATAAGTGCCTCAGTTATTTTACAAAGCTTTTTCCTGCAGATGTAATTTTTTTGTCCTTTTGTAATGAAACATATAAATAGCTCCTGTCTTGGATCTTCTGTTCATAGAGTTCTGTCATGTAAATAATTTTGCCTCTCTTTCTTTAGCAGCTGCTTTACTTACCTTTATTTCAAAATAAATATCTCCTATGTGTTGTCCAGGCCATGAGACCAAACTTTGGTATGGTGGCTTCATATCTCTCTGGCTTTCCAGAATACAGCAGCAGGTCAGAGCATTCACAACAGCAAAGCCCTTTGTCTCAGTCAGTAGGAATAAACAGAGATGAAAAAGATAAAGGAGAACTTATTTAGTTGCTAGATTTCAAATGTCGGGCAACATGCACTGGGAACACACAGTGTTGATAAGAAACTTGTCCTGTTCTTTAACTTTCTACTATGTAGTGTCTACTACTTTTAAATACCAAGGAATGGTCACCATAGAGACAGACAAACAAAATCACATGGGATATCATGCAAGAAGCTCTGTAGCATTGCAGAGAGCACAGAGAAATCCTCTTGTCTCTGAGTGCTATGCATTCTCTTGTGCCATCCTTTAGAAAGGTTTTTATTTGCTTTTCTTTTTGTCACACACTCCCAACACAAACATCCGTTTTCATATCCTGCCTTTGGGAAACCCTCTTTTTTTTTTCTCTTGTATTCAG
>NW_005055311.1:7422-10128 GCF_000277835.1 Geospiza fortis
GTTTTGTGGGTGGGGTAATGGAGGTGGCTTCTGTGAGAAGCTGCTAGAAGCAGAGCCAATCCCTGGTGACTCCAAAGAGGGACATGCTGCTGGCCAAGGCTGGGCCAATTAGAAATGGTGGTAACACCTCTGAAATAACATATTTAAAAAGAAATAATAAGAAAGGATGTGGGGCAGTTTTAATTATGACTTAAGAAGAGCGAAGTGAGAACATGTTGATGCCTAGAGAGGCTGACCTGGAACAGAGACTAGACAGAGTTAAAGGAATAAAGTAGGTATTTATTAAAAGGCATTTAAAGGATACACCTTGGGCAATACAAGAGCCCAGCTGTGGCTACACCCAAGATGGACCCAAAATGGACGCAAGATGGACGACTGGTCATGAGTCTGTGGAGTGCTCCCATTTCAAAGAGGTGGGAATTTGATTTTACGCTTCTTGTGTTGCTAATAACTCCTCCCTTGACCAAACTCTAAACTCCACCCCTGCAATACCCTATAAAAACCCCATTGTGACAGTGTTCACAGGGGTTCTTGGATGAGGCGAGAGACGAGAATGTTGACTCCATGTTCAGAAGGCTTGATTTATTATTTTATGATATATATATTACATTATAACTATACTAAAAAGAAATAGAAGGACAGGTTTCCTCAGAAGGCTATCTAAGAATAGAATAGAAAAAAACGAATAACAAAGATCTGTGGCTCAGACAGAGAGTCCAAGCTATCTGGCCTGTGGTTGGCCATTAATTGTAAACATTCAAGATGGCCCAATCACAGACACACCTGATGCATTCCACAGCAGCAGATAACCATTGTTTACATTCTGTTTCTGAGGCCTCAGCTTCTCAGAAGGGAAAATCCTAAAGAAAAGGATTTTCACAAAAAGATGTCTGCGACACCCCATGACCCTGCCTTTGCTGGGTCTTTTGTCTTCATCCTGCCCCTCATTCCTGGGGGTAATAAATGGATTCTCAAGCTTTATGAATCAAAGGCCCATCTCATTTGTTCCCATGCCCGACACTGGGAGCTGCACTCTCCCTGGACATGATGAACTCTGTTGCAACGGGACGCAAAAAATGGTGGAGAATGCGGACAACCAGTGAGGGCAGCATGACTGGCACCCTGTAAGTCACCTGCTGACCGCTACACCTTGCGGGACCACCATCTTAAAAAGGAAGACTCAAGAGTGCCTTGGCAAGAGGCCAGGTTGAAAGTGACCTTAAAAACATGGGGGTAAAAGGCTTACGGTGAGGGAAATTCCCAGTAAGGGGACCAGCTTGCTGGGACCAGGCGATGGGACTGACATCTACCATCACTCAGCGAGACGTTTATGCGCGGTTTTTTTGTTTTTCATGGGAGGGAGTTTTTAAGAGCTACAAGCAGCTAGTCTGCCTGCAAAAAGGACCATTTGACGGATTCTTGTCAACTTTCCTGACATGTCTGCTGCAGCTTATGGACAGTAAAGCCTTGAGGGCCTACTTTGGATGGTTATGGACGATTGCATGCAGCACGTCGATGCTCTAGATCAGTAGTCCCTCCTCCTGTGAATCCCCACGTTTTTCAGTTTCTGTGAAGCTACCCATATCTTTCCTTACCCTTTTGTTCCTAAGAGTGTGGCAAGGAGTGAAAACTGCCAGGACAACATGGAGTTGCTACCATGTCTCCGTCATCCCGTGTCCCTCTCTGTCACCCTGTCCCCCTTTTCCTGAAGGCAGAACAAGGGACAGAATCCATCCAGAGGTAACACAGGAGTGCTACCGTCCTCTTGCTGTCCTGCGTCCTCCTTTGCCCCCTGTGTTTCCATATCCCCCATTCCCTGCTCAGGAAGGTGATGGCTGTCTTCGTCCAATCCCTTGTCCCCAGGGGTAATAAATGGATTCTTGAGCTTTATGAAATGAAGACCCATCTCGTTTTGTTCCCATGCCCGGCACTGGCAGCTGCACTCTCCCTGGCCATGACGAACGCTGTTGCAACACGACGCAACATGAGAGTCTTTGCACTTTTATAAGTTTTGGTCCATTTACATATTGGGGTTAATTGTCCGATTACAGCTTCAGGTTATGAAGTCCCATCCTCCTGGTTTACTCTCTTCAATTTGCCGTTGTTTATGCTTTTTGGGCCTGAGGCAGTAATGGCTGTCCTTGGTTCTCAAGCTAGAAAAGGATTGTTTCGTCTACCTACCCTGTGAAGAGAACTTACATTTTATATGAAGTTCAGACACACACTAAGGCAGTACAGAATCTAAAAATATAAAAGCTAAAACTTAAGGCACCATTTCTCCCCTTTAGAGGCTTGACAAGGCCTTTACCTTGTCAAGTCTCTATTCTCAATATCTACTAATAACAGGTATTTAATAATAGATAAGTATCTAACAACAGCAAATAACTAACAATAATAAACATCTAATAACAGTGAATACCTAACAATAGATAAATATCTAACAATAGTAAATAACTAACTATAATAATGATAAACAATAATAAACAGTAATAAATATCTAACAGTAGTAATGTCTTACACAGTCGGGTATAATGCAAAGAAGAATAATGAGTATTACGAACAGTTCCATAGGCACAGAAGAGGAATAATTTAAAACGTTTTCATCTGCATTAGTCTCTGTTTTTACAGTTGTTTCAAGAGCAGAAGCTTTCTTAACTCTGGAGTGTCACAGACATTTCTTTTATGAAAAATCCTCTCTTAGGATTT
>NW_005055311.1:10237-13549 GCF_000277835.1 Geospiza fortis
GAACTGAGCTCTCTCGGACACAGTCCGAGAGAGCAAGGTTTGTTGATCATTCTTTACTTTCTATTCTTAGGTAGCTAGCAGCTTCTGGAAACTCTCCTTTTCTTTTTCTTTTTAGTATAGTTAAAATAGATGTTTATATCATAACTTAGTAAATCAAGCCTTCTGATCATGGAGCCCATCTCGTCTCTTCCTTCACCCCGAAAACCTTGTGGCCAACCGGCGACACTGGAGTAGTGAATCCAGGGTCCTTTGCCAGCAACTTTGACTGCGGTGAGGGTGGTCAGCAGGACTTGGAATGGTCGTCTCCACTTGGCTTGTAGAGGATCACTTTTCCACCACTTAACATAGACCCAGTCTCCAGGTTGGAAGGGATATGCAGGTGTGTCCAGTCCTATGGGCCTGAGATAGCACGATGTAATTCTGGAGCTTCTGCAAAGTAGAATGTAAAGCCATTAGATATCTCTGTAAATAAAGTTTCCCCTTCATGTGAATTTCACCTGGAATATGCAGAATCTGGTATGGTCTGCTATACAATATTTTATAGGGACTGATGTAATCCCTCCGCCTTGATTGCATGTGGATTCTCAGTAAAGCTATAGGCAAGGCTTGAACCCATGTCATGGATGTTTCCTGACAAATTTTGCTAATTTGTGTTTTGAGAGTCCCATTCATACATTCAACTTTACCACTTGCTTGGGGTCTATAAGGTGTATGCAGATCCCAAGAAATTCCCAAAATCTGGCTAACTTCTTTATCTACTGCTGCCACCAAGTGTGGTCCCCTATCTGATGACATGCCCAAGAGAATCCTGAAATTTTGAATTATACGATTGAGCAAAACTTTCATCACTTCCGTGACTGTATTAGTGTGACAAGGGTAAGCCTCCGGCCATCCACTGAAGGTGTCCACTAATACCAGTACACACTGGTATCCCTCTTTGCGTGGTAACTCCCCAAAATCTATTTGCCAGTAATCTCCAGGGAGATCCCCTGCCTTTGTCACTTCTAACACAACTCTTCCTTGTATAAGGGTTGTTCTTACACCAGATTTTACACTTGCTTACTACTGATTGTACAATATCAGTCATTCCCTTTCCTATTATGACCTTTTTTAGATGTTTCAAAAGATTTTCAACCCCGAAATGTGTGTTTTCATGTTCTCTCTGAGCTAGTTCCTGAAGGATCAGGGGTGGGACTAAAACCTGATTGCTGGTGTAACAGCCCATCCACTTTCTGTGATCTCAGCTTTAAGGAACTGAATTAGCTTGTAGTCTTCTTGGTCATATCTTGGGGTGAACCCTGACAAATCAATCTCTTTTTGTGGAATTAGTGAGAGAATACTTTTTTATGCAATCCCTCTTGCTACTTTATCAGCAAAACAATTTCCCAGTTCTGGAGTGGTTTTCCCTTTTTGGTGACCTCTACAATGCATGATAGCTACTTCTACGGGTTTTTTAAAGCTCTCTAAGAGGGTGTGGATCTGTTCAGCATGTTTGGTTTGATTACCTTGAGCGTTCAGAAGTCCTTTCTCCTTCCAGATGGCTCCATGGGCGTGGACAACACTAAATGCTTATTTAGAGTCAGTCCATATATTTACCTCCTTTCCTTTGCTCAGGTCTAGGGTTCTCGTCAGTGCAATCAGTTCAGCTTTCTGTGATGACCCATCTGCTGGAAGGGCCTTTGCCTCGATCACCTTGTCCTGGGTCCTCCCAGTCTGGATTTTCCAGGGGCACGTCTTTCAGGTCTAGTCAGCTGGAATAGACCTCTTCAGTTGCCTGTAAACAGTCATGCTCAGGCATATTGTCAATTAAGGTGGAGGACTGAAGCATGGCAGTGTTAACAACAGAAGTTGTTTTCAAGGTAACATCATCCCATTCTAATAATAGTGATTGATATTTAAGCATCCGGTTGCCGGACAGCCAATGTCCCCCTTTTTGTTCCAGTACAGCTGCTACTGCATGGAGTATATGCACTACAATGTGTCGCCCAAGGGTGAGTTTTCAGGCTTCCTGGATCAAGATGACAGTAGCTGCCACAGCCTTCCGGCACCCTGGCCCGCCTTGTGGGCAACATTGTCTAGCTGTTTGGAAAAGTAGGCTACAGCCCTCCGTTGGTTCCCGAGGCTAGTACCCCCAAAGCCACATTCAGTCTCATATGTAAAACGTTCAAAAGGTTTAGTTAAGTCTGGCAGTCCCAGTGCTGGAGCTGACATTAGAGAATGTTTCAGCTGTTTAAAAGCTGCTCTAGTGTTTTCTGTCCATGTGATCATTTCTTTTTTGGCTGCTTTTAATGCTCCATATAGGGGTTTTGCCGACAGTCCATAATTTGATATCCATAAATGACACCAACCTACCATTCCCAGGAAAGCTTGCATCTCTCTTATGGTATGGGGCTCTGGGTGTCAACAGATGACTTCTTTGCATTTTTTGCATAGCTGTCGGTGTCCACGAAAGATCTTTAGCCCCAAATAAACTACTGCTTCTTTAGCAATCTGTGCTTTGTCTTTAGAAACTCTGTACCCACTCAGTCCCAAGAAGTTTAATAAACTTACGGTAAATGGTATACAGTCATCTCTGGTTCTGGCCACAATCAGGATGCCATCCACATATTGAAGAATAACTCCTTCTGGCCCCTGTTTTTTCGAGTCTTCTAATTCCTTTGCTAGCTGGTTTCCAGATATTGTTGGGCTATTCTTGAAACATTGGGGTAAAACTGTCCAAGTAAGTTGACTTTTCCTCCGTCTGGATTTTCCCACTCAAAAGCAAAAATCTCTTGGCTGTTTTTGTGCACAGGAATGTAGAAAAAGGCATTCTTCAGGTCTACAACAGTAAACCACCCTAACTTGTCTGTCAGTGTGGTCAAAAGGGTGTAGGGATTAGCTATTACTGGGTGTATGTCCTCTAACTTTGTTAATTTCTCTTAAATCCTGTACTAATCTATAATTCTTATTATCTGCTTTTTTAACAGCTAATATGGGCGTGTTGTATTTGGACTCACAGTGCACTAATAAACTATATTGTAGGAATTTTTCAATTACAGATACCAGTCTCTTATGGTTCTCTAATTTCAAAGAATACTGATTTTGCCTTACCGGTGTGGCTCCTGGTTTGAGTGCAATACTCACTGGTTCTGCCCATTTGCATCTTCCTGGGATATCACTGGCCCACACTACTGGATTGACCACATTTTCAATTTCAGTGGGGATTTCACCTCAGTTTTCCTGTATAAAAAGTGCTGCAACTTGGACTAATTTAGATTTAGGAATTACAACTCGTACACCCTTTCCCTTTTTAAATTTAATTTCTGCTTCCAA
>NW_005055312.1:0-1275 GCF_000277835.1 Geospiza fortis
CGGCCAGTTTGTAATTATCTCCAAAATTCCAGGGCGATTCAGATTTCCAATACAGGCGTGCTGTGTAATAAGAGTAATCCATTTACTCCATGTAGCGTCAGTGGCATGGTGGGTAGTGGGAACCTTTCCTTTAAACATCCACCCCAGCAGTGGTAGTCGGGATGCCAGGAGGAGTTGTGCTTCCCTGCCAATCACCTCTGAGACGGCTTGAACTCCTTCATAGGCAGCCAAGATTTCTTTCTCTGTGGGAGTGAAGTTGGCTTGGGATCCTCTGTAACTTTAATTCCAAAATCCCAGTGGTTGGCCCCGAGTCTCCCCAGGCACCTTCTGCCAAAGGCTCCAGGACAAGCCATTGTTCCCGGTTGCAGAGTAAAGCATGTTTTTCATGTTTTTCATCTCCAGGTGAAAGCAAACTTAGACCTGCATTCTGCTGACAAAGGAATGGAAAAAAATGCATTGGTAATGTCTATGGTGGCGCACCACTTCGCTGTCTTGGACTCTAGCTCATACTGGAGTTCCAGCATGTCTGGCACAGCAGCACTCAGCAGTGGAGTCGCCTCATTCAAGCCACGATAGTCCACAGTCAATCTCCGTTCTTTGTCAGACTTGCGCACAGGCCAGGTGGGACTGTTGAAGGGTGAGTGCGTTTTCCTTACCACCCCTTGGCTCTCCAGTTCACGCATCATTTTGTGGATGGGGATCACAGCATCTCGATACGTCCAATACTGCCGGCAATGCACTGTTGAGGTGGCAATCGGTACTCGTAGCTCTTCTACCTTCAGGAGACCTACTGCAGATGGGCTTTCTGATAGTCCCGGCAAAGTGTTTAACTGCTTGATGTCCTCTGCCTCTACAGCAGCTATGCCAAAAGCCCATCGGAGTCCCTTTGTGTCTTTGTAATAGCCATTCTGGAGGAAATCTATGCCCAGAATACACGGGGCCTCTGTGTTAGTGTTCAGAAACACATAATCACATAAGCGATTATATGTCGGTGCTTTTATTGAAGAGCTCTGGGTGTCAGGGGCAGAACCCAAATCTGACTCCAACCATACATTCGAGATTAACATGCTTTTATATTCTATCGTTATATAACTCTCATGTTAATTATTAAACTTATATTGTTCTATTGTATACATAGATTTCAATTAAGCATGGCCCCTCGTGGTTGCCCTTAAATTTCTAACATAGTTTCTCATGATTCTTCTTATGGTTATACAATAATTATATTTAATTACTAAGCAATCATCACATCTAACAATTATATCATTTATCATA
>NW_005055312.1:2121-9248 GCF_000277835.1 Geospiza fortis
CTCCACAACATTTGCCCTGTGCACCTGACCTTGTCGGGGTCATTATCATGCTTTCCATCCCTCCCAAAGAGTACCTCCAATACTGCCACTTCTCTCAGCCGTTGGATCCCTTCCTCAAGAGTCTTCCAGCACATTCTATGGTGCTGATCCTGCATTCTTTCCCTGTGGACAAACCTCTCTCTTTGACACTTATTAAAAGCCGCTCCCAGAGGGAAAGGGACCCTGGCTCCCTTACAAAAATCTGATTGATACCTGAGTCCTGGGTCAAGGGTCCCAGATTCCTTGCCTCACCACCATCCAGCTGGACGCCTGTACCCATAAGGTCCCAGACCTGAAGTAGCCAGGTTGTATAAGCCTCACATCCTCGTCGTACAATGTCTCTGTGCAGATTACGGAGACTGTCGTACGTCAAGGACTCAGTGATGATTGCATCCTCTGGCTCCCCTGTGTGTTGTGAGCGCCCTCCCCTATCTGGGTGCTCTGCTTTCATCTTAGATCTCCTTGTTTCTACAGGGGCAACTGCTGCTGGCTGTGACTGCCTTTGCAATTCAGCTGGAACCTGGACAGTTGTAACATCTGTGGGTTCCACTGCTGCACTATTAGACTCTCCCTCTTCAAGGCAGGGGGAGGGCTTCTCAGCAGCTGGGGAAATGTACTTCTTCAGCATCTCATGCATCTCCTTCACCAGGCCCCCCACCCAATCTGGGTAGTTCATATCTGGGGTGGGCTGTGGGGTAGGGTCAGGCTCTGGGGCAGCAGCATCCCTAGGTTCTCGTGCCGTGTCAGGTTCTGCGGTAGGTGTCAGGGTGGTTATCTGGGTTAATCTTCCCTTCTCTCTAAATGCTAAATAGAACAGGCCTATCAGCAACACCAGCCACTGTATGATATCATTAATATTTAGAGTGGATCTGAACGCTTCAGAAACTGGTGGGGCAGACCCAAAGAGATGGCTAAACGGTTGGGAGAAGATTTCCCCCCTTGTCATCTCCTTACAGCAGGTGCCATTATTAAAGTAACCCCAAAAACATACAGTTAGTGTGTGATAGCTGTGAATCTATGTGCCTGCTTTCCAGAGGAAGTTAAAAATCCATGAATTCTTCACCTTATTCACCCATAAAACTCCTGAAGTTGAGAATGTAAACCTTCTCCACCTCTCTAAATTGCTATAATTTTAAATTAAGGGGCTCTCAGGCAAAGATATGGGAGCAGGAAATAACAGTTCTTTAATAGGGAAGAAATAAAAAGAATAAAATAAACAATGCAGTCTACTGGAACAACACTGACAGAGTCAGAACTAAAACAAACAGGATAACAGGCACAGTAGCCTTGTTTACAGAACCCATATTTAGATAATGGCCTACAAATGGGAGAAATATAGGCATGATCACGTGCCACCCAAACCAGGGCAAGCTGGACCACATGGTGTCGCTTAATGAGGTTTCTATAGCCGCACACAAAAAAGTTAGATTGCTCAAGAACTGTTATTCCTTTTTGTTTCTATGCCCTTGAGCCTCACATTGGGCATCAAAATCTGTCTTGGTTTGGAAAGACAGGGGTCTGATAAGGAAGGCAGGAGCCGCCCCTGAAATGGAAAACGTAACCCCCCCCTCCATGTCCGATTTGCTATAAATTTTAAATTAAGGGGCTCTCAGGCAAAAAAAATGGGAGCAAGAAATAACAGTTCTTTAATAGGGAAGGATAAGTAAAAGGATAAAATAAACAGTGCCGTACACTAGAACAACACTGACAGAGTCAGAACCCAACCTGACACCCTGTTGGCCAGGGTGTTTGTTGTAGTCCAATTGGAAATGTGGCTGCAGTCCTCCTGAAGTGTCAGGTGTGGTTCTGTTGGAGCAGGGATACTGTAGTAATGTGTAGTTTTCCTCTGAATATCCAGTGCCAGAGTCAGCTGTTTATCTGGGAAAAATCCTATGGAGAAAGCCGTGCTGGTGTTCCAGAATCTCAAGATTATATGTGGGTAGAATGCTTGACTCTTCCCTCTGGGCATAGTATCTCACAATGGGATGCTATAGTTCTTATCAGTCATACAGTGACATTCTGTAGCCTATTATCAGCAGATGTCTTCCAGGAGTGAGGAGTGGTTGTGTAAGAGATAAGGAAAACTGCCTGTATAACAGAAGACAACTGCCATACAGATGGCAAATAGAATACAATTTGCTTGACAATCCAGGACAATGTGGCAGCACCTGACCTCCATCACTGGACAGTGAGGAAGGAGTGATTGACAAGACTTTGGGAGGGGCAAAAGGTTTAAAGGGTGGAACATCCATTGTGTGGATGAGAGGACATGGATAGAATCCTTTGCTTCCAGCACTGTATTATCTTCTCTATTCAGTCTTATGTTGTATTTTTATAAGGTTTTAATAAACTGTCTAAATTTCTTA
Source organism: Geospiza fortis (assembly GCF_000277835.1). Classification (NCBI taxonomy): domain Eukaryota; kingdom Metazoa; phylum Chordata; class Aves; order Passeriformes; family Thraupidae; genus Geospiza; species Geospiza fortis. The sequence goes on from NW_005055312.1 coordinate 4,527, forward strand.
AAGCGAGTATCATTTCTCACAAGCTCTTGTAATATAATTGCACCTTGGAACAAATATGAATAAATTTGTTGAAGATTGTCACAGACACCCTTTTCACAAAAATCCTTTCTTTAGGATTTTTTCCTTCTGGGAAGCTGAGGCCCCAGAAACAAAAGGTAAACAATAGGTTATCTGCTTCTGTGGAATGCAACAGGTCAGTTCTGGATTGGCCCAGATTGAGTGTTTGGAAATAATGGCCAATCCAGAACTGAGCTCTCTCGGACACAGTCCGAGAGAGCAAGGTTTGTTGATCATTCTTTACTTTCTATTCTTAGGTAGTTAGCAGCTTCTGGAAACTCTCCTTTTCTTTTTCCTTGTGACCAACCGTCGACAGAAGATGTGTGCTTATATATTTCAAAGGTTGTAAAATAGGTTGACTGTATTCACTCATAATTGGAAAAAATTCACCTAACATCTTTCTACACTAAGGCTATGTTTTATTTTTTTAGGGAATAGACCGACACTGTAGCAATTTAAATTTTGACACAAAACAGAATCTGCAGCTTTGTGGGTAAAACAAAACCAGTTCTTCTTCTTTAAATTCAGTTGTATTACTTTAAGAAATTTTACCTGTCTTTTGACTTCTCACACTTCGCAACCCTTGTGGAGTAGAGGGTGCTAGGGTTACTACATTGATCAGTATAACTAAAAAAAGTGAGGTAAAATTAAAATGTCCCTCCAGAACATAGGAAGTTTCACAGTACATCAAAGATGTTCAGGTGGCTTTGAGAGTTGGCAGAAGATGGTTTTGTATTTTATTTACACTCTGTTAGGATTCTTTAGCTCACTAATTAATAACTTTTGGAAGAAATTTAGCCAAATTATAATAAAAATTTTTAAGGTGGAATTGGGAAAGTAAATACATATATGTATGATTTCCTACATGTCTAAACTCCTGCACCAACTTTCAAAATAAAATTAGCTAAAACAAATTGTACATTCATAAGACTTGTTGCCATATCATATTTTCTTTTGCAAAAAGCTGAAACAAGCTTGGCAAAAAAAAAAACTGAAGCCCGATTATATATAAAATAATTTGATCAATATTTGATTTTTTGCAATACAAATATAAACAAATTACAAGCGTTAACAAATTTGGCAATGCAAACAACCACAATGACAATCCAAAAGTTTAATTTGTTTTTGCATAGTTCTATCTCTTTTGTTGGTAGGGTGTTAGATACACAAAAAAATGAAATTCAGCCCACTATAGACCAATATCAAAAGAAAACAAAAACTTCCAATAGTTTCTGCAACATGACAAAGCTTAAGGTGAAGAAATAGTTATTACATTTAGGTGCAAATCTGTTGCTGGCAATCTTCACGTTCCCAAATTTGCTCTCCCCATCTTCAGCGCAGGGATGTTTGGAATTCCAAAAAGAAAAAAAAAACCCGGGCAAAGAGCATGCTCAAGTGCAACAAGTTGTTACAGTTCCCCACAAAGTTTTTTTGGTTTGGTTTTTTTTTTTTTCATTCGTATTTCAAAACTTTCCTTGGACATAATAATTTTGGCAGCAGGCAACAACCTTGCCCACAGCCTCTTTTCAACTCTCTCCCTGCAAGCAGGGCAGAGAACTAAGCAATAATCACTTGAATGTTATACCACCTACCCTTGTGCCCAGATTATCTTTGAACATGACCTGGCCCTAAACTTATTCAACAAAGAAAAGAAAGCTTGTATATTATATTTTATATTCCTTAAAGGTTGGAGTGGTCATCTCCAGGGATGTTCTGTATAAGTTGATTCTTAAAAGTCTCATTCCTCTCTCTGGGAAGGTGTTTCTTATACTAAATTAAAGAAAATCAAAGTTATAAACACTGGAGTAGTCTCTCTCAAGGAGTGCTCTATATAAAATATTTTCTAAGATTTTATTCTTTACTCCTTGAGAGCACTTAGTGTTTAACAACGTTGCAAATTGCAAACTTACAAATTATAAAGTTCAAAAACTGACTCCAACAGTCTTGATTTATTTGGTTTAATTTGGAACGAATGCACAATAATGTATTTCAAGGGGAAAGAAAACCATAGAAGGAAAAACATTTTCAAAAATACAATAAATAGTTGTTCTTATCTAAAAGCAAAGTGTGATGTAGAATTTTTCAGTTGAAAACAGCTTACAGCACATCTTGGTTTGGAAAGACAAGAGTCTGCTAAGGAAGGCAGGAGCCTCCCCTGAAATGGAGAATGAAAACCCTCCCCACCCCTCTGAATTGCTATAATTTTAAATTAAGGGGCTCTCAGGCAAAAATATGGGAGCAGGAAATAACAGTTCTTTAATAGGTAAGAAATAAAAAGAATAAAATAAACAATGCAGTCCACTAGAACAACACTGACAGAGTCAGAACCCAACCTGACACCCTGTTGGTCAGGGTGTTGGTGGCAGTTCGATTGAAAATGTGGCTGCAGTCCTCTGAAGTATCAGGTGTGGTTCTGTTGGAGCAAGTAGGATCTGTAGAGAAGGATGTAGTCTTCCTCTGGAGATCCAGTGGAGGAAAAAAGGCAGCTGCTGTTCCTCTGGTGAATCCCGTGGAAAGAAGTTCTGCTGGAGTTTTAGAATCTCAGAGTATATCGGGGTAGCAATGCTTGGCTCCTCCCTCTGGGCGGAGCATCTCACAATGGGATGCTACAGTTCTTATCAGTCATGCACTGATATTCAATAGCCCGTTATCAGTAGAGGTCCCCTCCCAAGGAAGGTGTGAATGTGGTCACTCAAAGAGAGAGATAAGGCAAACTGCTCACTTGACAAGGTAATCTGCCATACAGATGGTAATGGAAAACATCTTGCATGCAATCTTCAACATGGATCATGAACACAAAGCCACTCATTGGAGTACTGAACAATTTTTGAAACATTTGCAAAAATCCATAATTTGGTCTAAAATGGCTTAGATTGTACAATCAAGAATCCAACATGCATAGTTTGTAAAAGAAACAACACTGACATGGCTAACAAAGTAGTGCTAGGAGCCATAAATCTGGAAATGTTCTGGGTGAATATTGACAGATTGATTTCATTGAATTGCCCAGAGAAGGGGAGTATAAATCCCTCCTACTTCTGGTGGGTACCTTTTCTGGATGGCCAGAAGCCTTCTCTTGTCACACCAACTAGGGGGGAAATGACTAAAATACCACTGAATCAAATAATACTTAGATTTAGGGTACCTTTGAGAATGTCATCAGTCAGAGGTTCCCACTTTATTGCAGAAGTGGTACAACAGGTTAGGAAAGCCTTGGGAATAGCTTGGTCTCGGGGCCGGCTGCTTGTTCTCTGCCCCCGAGGTGAGTTGGGTGGTCCAGGGAGCGACCCCAGGCTCTGAAGAATGAGACTGGACTCTTTGCTGTTCGGTCTTCAGGTTGTTTATTAAGTCTTATCTACAAAATTTTCTTCCTGGCAGACAGAGGTCTGACCAGCAAGGCAGCCACGACGCTCTCCCACCGCCCCCAAGGCTGCTCCGTCTCTTATACCACAAATTACGTATATCATATTTACCTTTACCTTCCAATACCTATCACCCATGTTGGACAGTGCACTCCTTCCCCAAACCAATCCCTGAGTGCCAACATCACAGCAGAAGATGGAGAACAAGAAGAAGAAGGAAGAAGGATGAGACATGCCCTGTTCCCTCCATCTTGTCCCCATTACCTTTATACAAAATTTTTTAAAACTTATATTTTCACCCTGTGTACACCTTATAAAAACACCCTTTAAACCTGTGACACCTTCCAGCCCTCATACCAAACTGGCAATTCATTTGCAGGATCGAAATCCAGCCACCAAGTGTTCTGGGCATCATGCCAAGATCTCCGAGCCCCCTGACGGGGTTTCGGCTCTCGACGTGGTCTCGGGGGACTCCTCACATCCGGAGTGATGTGCAGAGTTCCCACAGCTTGGGATCTTCATACTCCTTATAGGCCCCAAGCTACCGGCAAAGTAGAGTGAATGAATTATACAATCAAATTGCAATTTAGTAAAATATGTCAGGAAACCTCCTTGTTATGGGTCCAAGCCTTACCTGTTGCTCTACTTCAAATTAGAATTCAGCTGCGGGGCACCAGCAAAATAAGCCTCTATGAGCTGCTATATGGTCAACTCTACTAAGCACCACACGTTCCAGGAAACACATACGTAAAAGGAGGGGTTGATTTGAATAATTGCCTCATTTCTCTTGGTAAAACATTACAGGATTCGCAATGAGCAGTGGTGATCTCCTGGATTGGACATACCAGTGCCCAAGTTCCAACCAGGAGATTGGGTCTACTTGAAATATTGGGGAACTGCTCTGCTCCAGGCAAAGTGGAAGGGACCTTTCCAAATACTATTGACAACTTTTACTGCTTCGAAACAGGATGGAATAAAGTTGTGGATACATATTCCAAAATTAAAAGGGCCAAAGCTCTTTGGGTAATTGTTTGGGGTTGGGTTTTGGGGTTTTTTCCTGTTCCTTCCTTGTTATTTGTGGAATTTTGTTCCCATTGAGTTGCTAATAAGCACTGATGGCAGGGAGGGGGAAACTCCTCTGATTTTTGGGAGGTTTTTTTTTCTTTCAGGCTAGGTTTCTTTTTTCTTTTCGGATCCTTCTAGGGGCACCGGAACCAGCTGCCCCAGGGGTTTGTGAAGCAAAGCCTCTCTTCCACCCCTTCCCATCTTTGCACAAAAGCTGCCATTGCCACCTGCTCCCCAA
>NW_005055312.1:9461-13493 GCF_000277835.1 Geospiza fortis
TGCAAAAGCCATCCTCCAATGGGCAATCACGTTGTGACCCTTTTCTCCAGTGTGAGTAGATGCCCACATGGCGGAGGAGAGTGTGTCAATAGACACATGCACATACTTAAGTCAGCCAAATTCAGTGATGTGAGTGCCATCTGTTTGCCAAAGTTTCGAGGCCTTTAGGCCTCTGGGGTTCACCCCCGCTGGTAAAGGGGCAGCAAGTCCATGACAGTCAGTGCAAGAACTGACAATGTCACAAGCCTCAGTTGGCGTCAAATGAAATTGTTTCTGCAGGGTATGTGCACTTCAATGGAAAAAATCATGCGACGTCTTGGCTTGCACAATCTTGTCAGGCTGAGGCGCTACCCATGCAGGGTTAGCCAACCTGTCAGCCCTGGAACTACCTTCTGCTATGAAACCTGGTAAATTGGTGTGACTCCGAATGTGCGAGATGTAATACAAATGGACTCGAGCTTGAATTGCACTCCACAAGGCTTTCAAAAACTGAAACAAAACTGTGTTATTGACTTCCTTCAGAAGTGAACAATCCAAACGTTTGGTTATGTCTGCAACACAGGCAGAATCAGTGAACAAGTTCAGAGGCACCTGAGAAAATTTCTGGAATGCCATGTCAACAGCCTTTAACTCAACCAGTTGGACTGAGTCTGACTCATGGCCCTCCAACATTTGCCATCCAGATTCATCCTTCCAAGTAACAATGCCTTTCCCTGTTTTTCAGAACAGTCAGTGAAGACAGTGGATCCTTGCACTGGCACCTGGCTGCTTTTTGGCCGTAACAACAGATTGGTTGTTTTTGCCAACTGCAATAACTTGTGACTGGGCATATGATAGGCAATCTGCCCTGAGAAGTTTTGCAGCACACTTTGCAAAGGAGCACTGTTAGCAAAGCTCCATTCAAAGTCTTCCCGTTCTACTGGAAGAATGATTGTTGCGGGATCAGCTGCCATCAATTGCAAACACCGTTGATGGCATTTGATTATAATAAATGAGCAATCAGCTCAAATAATGAGGGTGCAGTCTTTTTTGGCTGATGGGACAAGAAGACCCATTCCAAAATGTGCAAGGGATCAGACCACTTGTCACTCCATTGGCCAATGATACTCATAGGACAAAAATCTGGATCGGCAATGAAGACAGTGATATCAATGGAAAGATCTACTCAATGAACCTGACAAGCAGAAACAGCCTTTTGGACCTCCTCCAGCGCTCGTCGCACCACAGGAGTCAATTCCCGAGGTGATCTCAGGTCAGGGTCCCCCTTTAGAGTATCATACAACGGGGACAATTGTTTTCCGGTTAGTCCCAAGGAGGGATGCAACCAGCTGATGACACCCATAAATTCCTGGGCATCATTCAAGGTCTTAATAGAATCCAAGAATTGCACCTCCTGATGCTGAATAGTTTGGTCAAGAATTTTGATCCCCAGATACTTCCAAGGAGGGTGCTGTTGAACCTTCTCTGGGGACACCTGCAGCCCATAAGCATGCAGACCAGCGAACAGCTGAGGCTGTATCCTCATCACCTCATCCTGGGTGGGTGCTACCACCAGGATGTCATCCATGTAATGATAACAACACGCGTCAGGAAACTCCAGACAAAGCCTGAGCCACATACCACTGACAAATAGTCAGGCTATTGTGACAGCCCTGTGGCAAAACTTTCCATTGATATCTCTGCACAGGTTCGGCATTGTTGATTGAAGGCACTGTGAAGGCAAACTTTGGTTTGTCATCAGGATGCAAAGGAATTGTGAAAAAACAATCCTTCAGATCAATAATGAAGCTCTCCCATCCCACGGGGATCATGGTGGGTGAGGGCATACCAGGCTGCAATGCCCCCATACTTTCCATCACTGCATTAATTTTCCAGAGGTCCTGTAACAGCCTCCATTTCCCAGATTTTTTCTTTATCACAAAGACAGGAGTATTCCAGGGACTAGTGGAAGGCTCAGTGTGTCCCTGTTGAAGTTGTTCCTGGACCAATTTTTCTTTTGTCAGGGGCCACTGGTTTTCCCAGATGAGTCTTTCCACCAGCCACCGTAAAGGCAGCATAGGATATTTTCTGCCCTTTAGCACAGTGGCCCCAATTAAAAATCTGTCTCAATTCGTACCCCCTAGGCTGCCAATACATCCCGCCCCCAGAGATTGATTGGAGCTGTAGTGACATAGGGCCAAACTACAGCTTGTCTGCCCATCCATGTTTTTGATCAGCACAGACTGTTGACTTAGAAAAGTCTTTTTTGCATCCCTCACCCCTTCGATCGCCGAACCTATGGAAACCAAAGGCCACAGAGGAGGCCACGCAGAGAAGGAGATGATTGTCACATCAGCCCCTGTGTTGATCAAACCTTAGAGCTGGATCTGAGGCAGGCTGGCACCTGGTAGAATCAGGGTGCATGTCATCTGTGGTCACTGAGCAGAAATATCTGCAGACCAGAAGACTTGTTGCAGTCCTGTGGATTTTAAGCCACCATCCCCATGAGTCCACTGGTCAGCCCTCAATGACACCTGGGTGAACAAAGATTCCTTGGTGGGTGACACTAGGTTTTCCCACAAGCAGCATGCTCAGTCCTTGTCCCAAAGCTCCAAACACATCCAACGGAACCTTATGGTCACAACAGGATTCTAAGATGACTGCGGTGGCGGTACGTACATCCACTCTGGCGGAGCTGTGGGTGCTGCCTTCGAGCTGGCTGAGTAGGCCTGAGCTGGTGCCATGCTCTGAGGAATCACTTGTGTCAGAGTGCAAGTCCCCCATGCACTCATCTTCCCATTTCCTGGGCCTACCAAGGATTGGCTATTAGCATGATATTTAGACTTACATTGATTTGCATAATGATCTGCCCTTAGGCATCTAGAACACAAGAAAGTGGTACGTGGGCCTGTTTGTTTGCATGTTCCTTGCTTTTTCTTGCCCTCATTTTTACTCTTCTTTTGTTGTCCGCCCCCCTAAGTGTACCTGACCTGGCTGTGAAGCAACTGCCAGAGCAGACACTTTGTGGTCTGCAGCACCCGTCTTGGCACATGCATTGACCATGTCTCTTAGCATCGGGTCGCCCGGAAGAGCATCTATGATCTTCCAGCACTCACTGTTTGCGTTGTCCTGAGCTAACTGCTTGTATAAAATCTGCCTTAAGGTATCATCCTCAACCTGTTTCTCCAAGGAAGCTGCAAGCTTCTTGACAAATGGCAAAAAAGGCTCACCTGATCCTTGAGTTATTGATGCATACCGTGGTCTGGGGAAGGCCATCTCAATAGTTTTTAACAATGCATTAAATCCTACCCTTTGACTCTGCTCAAGAACGGCAGAGTCCCAGGTAGCTTGAAAATCAGGGTTGGAAAAGGCCTGTTCTATGCGGAGAATGTCTACCCCCACGTAAAACCTAGGATCTCCCTAAGGCAAAAGCCTATTGCCTGCTGCAACCCTTTCAGCGGCCTGCCTCCAGTTGTCCAGAAAAACCCCATATTGCACAGGCTGGAACAGTGCCTGAGCTATATGTCTAATATCAAATGGAGCAAGCAGGTCTGGGTCTAGCCCTCTGAGAGCCTGCATAATTTGTAAGGAGCCAAGGCCATATTTTGCAACCTACTCTTGCAAATCTTGGACCACCCGCCAGGCAATCACATCATGCCTGTCAGTGCGTCCTGAATTTGGGACAGCTTTATACATGGGAAAAGCTTGAATCTCTCTTTGTGGCGGAACATGTTTTCCCTGAACCACTTGTGTCTCATCCACAGATGATGGATGAACTGTTTGACTGACATCTGTGGCCCTTTCCCCTGGATCTAGTGTGGTGTCAGCTGCACACTGTGGCCTTCCCACCCTGTCCAACAGGTTCCAATCCCCAGCTTCTGAAGGTTGCGACTTAACTGCATCCCAAAAGCTGCGAGGGTTCTTGGGGTGCACAGTCATCCGACAGGGGAGTAAAGTCCAGAGATTACACAGGGATGATGAGGCCGGCTGCTGGTGCCTGCATTCTGCCGCCAGGGCACACCCCTGTGTCACGATCCGTCCTAGTGAACGGAT
>NW_005055313.1:0-2745 GCF_000277835.1 Geospiza fortis
CAACACCAGTCTGCTTGGTTTTGTAACTTTTTCTACAAAAAGATTGGCAGAATTTTGTTTATAACATTTATGTTTCCTCTTCCTACCTATGATACTAACATTATTTTGTTATGCGGTATTTTAAAAATTCATACTTGTTACTGGCATTTCAGATTCTTAGGCAGACTGTTATTTTCTGTTCTTCAATAGCCTCTTCTTTACCTTCCTTTCCATATTGTTCCATGTTGTTGTTACCTTTCAGTTTATACAAAACGCTAATACAAAAAAAATCTTTCTTGTATCATTTTGTGAAATCTCTCCTTGTCTCCCGATCTTCAAACCCCTCATTGTCTTCTTGTCTGTACTTGCATTGTGTTGAAGATTACATTCACAGCCTGAAAAACCCTATTTTATTGTTTCAAATAAGTCTTATATTTAAACTTTGTCTTGTATTTAATACTCTCTTTTTTAAAAAAGGATTTTATTTTGTGATACTAAAGAAACTCCTAACCTTTAATCATACAATATATATTGACAGATGCAGGGTTTTGTGCATATATGAGACAAGTCATAAAATCATAGAATGGCTGAGATTGGAAGGGACCTCTGCAGCTCATCTGGTCCAACCCCCTGCTCAAGCAGGGTGACCTAGAGCTAGTTGCCCAGGACTGTGTACAGATGGTTTTTAATATCTCCAAAAGAGAGGTTTCTCAACCTCTCTGGTCAACCTGTTCCAGTGTTCAGTCACCTTCACAGTAACAAAGTTTTTCCATAAGTTTCCATTTGTGCCCATTGCCTCTGTTCCTGTCACTGGCCATCACTGAAAAAAGCCTGGTTTTGCCTTCTCTGTACCCTCCTAAGGTATTTATATACATTGAGAAGAACCTTCCGAACCTTCCTGAGCCTTTTCTCTAAACTGAACAGTCCCAGTTCTCTCAGCCTTTCCTCGTAGGAGAGATGCTCCAGTCCCTTCATAATAGAGAGAATAGCATAGATGATCTTACATCTCTTTAGATGCTGGGAAACCTGAGCAATGTAGCATCAAACAGACCTCCAATCCACATGTAGCACACCATACAGACACTGTCAATAGAAGAGATTCTCCCATTTTGGTCATTCAAGCTATTATAGGAACTTTCTTATGAGGAAACAACTCCATTATTTTTTCCTGTCAAAACAGAAACTATGTTCTCATAAGAACTTCTTGCTGCACTATTAGATAAAGGCAAGGCCATCTAGGTGGTGTAATAATCAGTACCAAGTGGGAACTGTCAGAAGTCTCCTTTGTTATAATGAGCTGTCTGAATTCATTATGCATCCAAGAGATTTATGCAGCACAGCACAGGCCTGGGCCTACCCAGATTGACTGCTATGTGGATCACTAACTCCTAGATGTACGGTGGTCTTTCAGTCAGGTTCACTACACTTTCTTTGTCCCAAATGCACATTTCTGGCTCATGTTCAACTTGGTGTCCACTAGGACTCCCATGTCCTTTTCTGCCAATCTGCTTTCCAGCTGGGCAGCCCTCAGTATGTACTGGTGCATGAGGTTGCTCCTCCCCAGGGGCAGGACTGCACTTCCCATTGTTGCCCTCTCATCCCATTTCTTCTGTTTTCAAGGTCTGCCTAGAAGGCAGCACAACCTTCTAGAGTATCAGCCACTCCACCCAGTTCATTATCCAGATCATTAATGAAGATGTTAAAGATGTTGAAATCTAAGCATACTACAGAACATAAATATTAAATCGAAAAAATATATATTTGGCACTGTGACGGTGGTCACAAGGGTTTTTGGGATGAAGGAAGAGACGAGATGGGCTCCATGATCAGAAGGCATGATTTATTATTTTATGATATATACATATACTATACTATACTAAAAAGAAAAAGAAAGGAGTTTCCAGAAGCTGCTAAGCTAAGCTAAGAAAAGTAAAGAATTGATAACAAACCAGCTCTCTCGGACTGTGTCCGAGAGATCTCAGTTCTGGATTGGCCATTCACTATAAACATGCAAGCTGCGCCAATCCAGACAGACTTGTTGCATTCCACAGCAGAAGATAACCTATTGTTTACATCTTGTTGCTGAAACTCTCAGCTTCAGCAAGAAAAATCCTGAAAGAGGATTTTTCATAAAAGGAATGTCTGTGACACATGGCAGTGTCTGTGACCTTTGATAATGATGTCTGCAAAAAGCTCATACAGACCTGGAGCGGTTTTTCGTGACCTGAAAGGCAAAAATATCCACTCCAAAATATGCAATTTATCTTCCCATTTGTCATTACATTGACTCAACAATCCGCATGGTATTTCATTATCTCTCAAAATCAACAATTGCACACCAACGGAAACATCCAACCTGGTAACAAATTTAGATGTTAAGGCCAATTCAACTTCTTCTACAGCCTTTTTTGCTGCAGCAGTCAAATGTCTCTTATCGGTAGAGGAAGTTATCCCCGATAGTAAGTCATACAAAGGTTGCAGTTGATGATTGGTTATCCCCAAAGCCAACCTATTGCACCAACCAACTTCTGCATGTCAACAGCAGTTTTAATATCAATGTCCAATTTTATAGGTTGGGGCACAATTTGTGTATTGGTGATTATCAACCCCAAATATTTCCACGGCATCTGTCTTTGGACTTTCTCTGGGGCGATAACCAAACCAAAGGCTTCTAAATTTTTCACAGCACATTTTTCGAGAGCCAACAATTGTTGTTTATTTTCGGAAGCCAACAAGATATCATCCATATAATGATAGCAATAACAA
>NW_005055313.1:3114-6950 GCF_000277835.1 Geospiza fortis
TGTGACATGGCACCACCTTCAGAGAGCCTAAATACACAAGTTGTAGCAGTTAATAACCTTGTGATTTACTGCATCACTTCAGAGTTGAGCCTAGCCAATAGGAACACTATGCTCAAGGACACTGGTGGAATTTAAAGTCTTATTATTTGATTCTTCATTACTTGTTTGTTAAATTCACTACCAGGTATACAACAGAGAAACCACCATTGCAACAGAGAAATGTGATTTAATGTAATCTTATTTTGCATCTATCATTTTCTGAGGCTAAGTAGCTTGTTGAGGTATTTCTATGGAAAATGTAGCCACAGCTCTAATATCTCCAAGGTTAGTGCTTCTACCGAGATGTGGTGGATTGACCATATCTGGATGTCAGGTGTTCACCAAGCCATTCTCACTCCCCTCCTCAAGTGAACAGGGAATTTAAAATAGAAAGACCCATAGGTTGAGATAAGGACAGGAAGACATCACTCACTGATTACTGTCATAGGCAAAACAGACTTGGACAAAATTAATTGAATTTACTGCTAATCAAATTAGAGTAGAATAATGAGAAACAAACCCAAATCTTAAAAGCACCTTCCTCCTATTCCTCCTTCCTGTGGAAGGGGCTAACAGCGGGCCTGTTAGCTAAAGGAGCGAGAAGAAGTCAAGAAGTAAGAAGAAGCTGATAAGGAGCTCTCTCCAAGGCTGTAACCAAGGAGATCGAGAGAAGAAAGATAAGAGAATCTTGCAGCTGGATGTGAAGTCACTATAACTCTTCACCAATAGTATTATGTTGATTTATTGTGGCCAATAGCTAGTATAGAAGAAGTATAAACAATTGAAAAGGGTATAAAAGTTAGCCATGTTCAGAAATAAACTGTTGCCAACTGAGACTGTCTGAGGTCTCTGCTTTGTGTCGCGACCGCCTCAACAGCGACACCTTCCTTCCTGGGATTAACTTTATTCCTTGTTGTCTACCTCCACCCCCTAACAGCACAGGGGAACAGGAAATGGAGGTTACCTTCAGTTCCTCACACGTTGTCTCTGCTGCTCCTTCCTCCTTAGGGAAAGGACTCCTTCCCCTGCTCCAATGTGGAGTCCCTCCCACAGGCTCCAGTTCTTCATTAACTGCTCCAGCACGGGTCCTTTCTATGTGTCCTGTCCATGAGGTACAGTCATTTGGGAACAGACCGATCCAGTGTGGGTCCCCTGTGGGGTCACAAGTCCTTCCAGCAAATCTGCTCCAGTGTAGGCTCCTCTTTCCATGGGTCCACAGGTCTTGCCAGGAGCCTGCTTCAGCACAGGCTTCCCATGGGTCCAAAACCTTCTTTCAGGCATCCACCTGCTCTGGCATGGGATCCTCCATGGGCTGCTGGTGGACCTCTGCTCCATTGTTAATCTCCATGGGCTGCAGGGGCACAGCTGCTTCACCATGTTTTTCACCACAGGCTGCAGGGCAATCTCTGCTGGCTCCTGGAGCACCTTCTCCCCCTCCTTCTCCACTGACCTTGGTGTCTGAAAAGTTGTTCTCACTCTGCTCTTGTCTGAATGCAATTTGCTTCAGCACAACTTTTTTTTTCCTTCTTAAATATGTTATCACAGAGGTATTACTAGTGTCACTGATTGGCCTGGCCATCTGACATTGGCTCTATTAGGTATAAAGGAAGCTTCCAGCAGCTTCTCACAGAAGCAACCTCTGTAGCCCTTCTGCTACTAAAATCTTGCCATGCAAACCAATGCATGAGATAATAGAAAACTTATGCAGAGCAGAAGCTCATTTGATCTAAAACATTATGTACTTTTCAAACAAGATAGTTAAGAAATAATTTTATGGAAATAATATAAGGAAACAGGGACAAAACCACAAAATATTAAGTGAAGAGACTACTAAAAAGTCTTGTTAGCTGTTGACGGAAAGTTTTGGTGCAAGGAAGCAAAACCAAGCTTTGGAAAGCAGAAGAGAAATAGGATATTTTAAGCTAGGAAACATTGAGGAAAAGGTAGGAGGAAGGAAAAAAGGAAAGATAAGAATGTGAAATAATTTCACATTATTTATAAGAATTACTTCTATTATTTCTAATAGTGATAATATTTCTAATAATGTTTTTTAATAATTTCATTATTTCTAAAGAGGGATTCAAGGCCTCTCATAAACAGTTGGAATGCAGATGCCACTAACAAATTCCCTTTGCTGATTGTCACCTTTGTCAATCTTTACCTGTCCAGCCCAGAACTCTTTCTTACTGTGACTGCATTTCTTCTCAGTCTAAATTTCATATTCTTCCACTTTCTCTTGTCCTATTCTAAGGATTGCTAGTTGTATATCCTATTTCACCTTATATCAGAGGTTCAATGTCCTTTTGATTGCCCTGCTTCCTCCAAATCAGTACCCCTGTTCTTCTTTAATATGATGGGGATTCTGTTTAAGTTACTCATGAGTCCTATTTTCTTCCCATTCCAGCAACTGTGTTGTCTTTCCTCACAATTATTTTTTTGTCTCATATTTTGACATAGAAAGTTCTTTGGAGAAGATGAGCATAAATGAGGTAAGGAGTACTGTTATACTGAAAAGTGCTAAGAGATGCCACCTCTCATAATTAGATCTGTAGCAATCATCACAGAATCATTTAGGCTGGAAAGGACCCTTAAGATCAAGTCCAACCATCAACCTTGAATTGCCAAGTCCACCAACTAACCCATGTCCCTAAGTATCATATCTACACTAAAATACCTCCAGGGATGATGTCTCAACCACTTACCTGAGCAGTCTGTTCCAATGCTTGACAACTGCTTTCAGGGTTGAGGTGATCTCTTCCTATCACTTGTTACCTGGGAGAAGAGACTGACACACCTCACCACAACCTCCTTTCAGGTAGTTGTAGAGAGCAAAAAGGTCCCCCCAAGCCTCCTTTTTTTCCAGAAAAAACAACTCCTATCCCCTCAGCTGCTCCTCATAAGACTTGTGCTCTAGACCCTCCACCAGTTTTGTTGCCCCTCTTTGGACACACTCCAGCATCTCAATGTCTTTCTTGTCATGAGGAGCCCAGAACTGAACATGGCATTTGAGGGACAGCCCCACCAGTGGGGACAATCACTTCCCTAGTCCTGCTGGCCACACTATTTTTGATACAAGCCTGGATGTCATTGGCCTTCTTGGCCACCTGGGCACAGGCTGGCTCATGTTCAGTTGGCTGTCGACCAACACCTCCAGGTCTTTTTTCCCTGAGCAGCATTCCAGCCACTCTTCCCCAAGCCTAACACATTTCATGGGGTTGTTGCAACCCAAGTATGGGACCCAGCACTTCACCTTGTTCAATCTTATATGACTGGCCTCTGACCATTGATTCAGCCTGTCCAGATCCCTCTATATAGACCCTTCCTACCCTTAAAGAGATCAACATTCCCACCCAATTTGGTGTCATCTGCAAACTTATTGAGAGTGCATTCGATCCCCTCATCCCCTCCATTGATGAAAATATTCAACAGAACTGGTCACATGTGTTCCTCATTTTCCTTCTCCTGGATTTCCACTTTATCTTTAATCTTGTCACAGTACAGCTAGTCTGTAGCTGGACAAGATAAATCTAGCTATTACATAAATCCAATTTGGCTCGCTGTCCTGGTTTGAAAAGGAAGTGAGTTTTTTGGGAGTTTGTGGTCAAACCAATAGGTGCTCAGATTTGAATATTGGCACCTGGTGTGGCCACTGAGGACATGGATACACCTCTGAGAACACAGGGGGTTAAAAGCAGAGAACTCCCAGGGGAACCCTCTCTTGGTTCTGGTCTGTGAAAGAGGTCAGACCTCCCCTGCCCAGCTGCGGGCTGGGTGGGGGAGGGGAAGCCATGGAGCCA
>NW_005055313.1:7130-10709 GCF_000277835.1 Geospiza fortis
AGCTGAGAAGGAGAAGGGGGAGGGGGGTGCAGCGGGCAGAGCCAGAGATTTTAACCCTTTTCTTGGATGATAGAAACCTTACAAATACTGATCCTCCTGGATCTGAATGAGAAGAGAGACAGAGATGAAATAAGAGGAAATGGGTAAGTGTGATGAAAGTCTGTGCAAGTAAAAGATGTCAGAAGTTGAGAAGAATCCTAGGTGGGAGGAGATGATGGAGTGGCCTTTGGCTGGACTTTTCTTGTATAGCCATGGACGGAACCATTTTTTTCTGTGACACAGAGACTGCATTTAGGGGGAGGCAATGGCTTGGAGCCAAGAGAGTGCAGTGATGTTATGTGAAGGAGTGCGTGAACAGAGACAATGGGTGAGGAGGGTGGTGCCCCCTGTCTTCAGTGAAGAAGATGTCTGTTCTCGAGACCCCTCGGCCCCAAGGCGTGAATTTGGGGGGGACAGGTGTCCCGAAAGGGAGAGACTGTTGCTTTTTTGGAACTGGGCAAAGCATCCTTAAAAGGGGAACTCTAGAAACAGCTCTGGTGCATGCACAGTGATGAGAGCACTGTACATGGAAAGAAGATATCACGATGGCAAATGTTCTCTGGGTGGTGCCATGTGTGACATGGAAGCGCAAAAGGTTTCAACTGTGTTTCCTGGGGAAGCCTATGGTACAAGAGACTCCTCTCTCCTTGATGAACTGAGAATTGATTATCTGAAGGGTGGTAACTTGATTGAGAATCCAAGGTTTTGTCTCACTCTGCTGTGTTGGAAATTTGGTGGGGGGATGAGGAATATGTTTGGAAGGTTTTCATTCTGAGTTCTGTGTGTGTGTTTCTTTTACATATTGTAAGTTAATAAAGTTTTTTTTCCCCTGTATTCCTAAGTTAGAGCACATTAAGGCGAATATATTTTCATGGGGGCACTGGCATTGCGCCAGCGTCAAACCATGACACTCGCCTAGTTCAGAAATACACAAGTCTCTGAGTGAGCAATCATAGGATAGATTTAAACTCAAATAGAGACCTCAGCCAATCATGTTCAATCCAGAATGCAGAGATATCACTGGTGAAGGAGCTGGGCGGTGCTGAGACCTTGACCAATCAGTTGTCTAGACCCGGGATTTTTGAACTCCCTATATAAGAAGGCTCTGAACAATAAAACACACTGTTGTCGCATGATCCCGGTGACTCAAGTTGTGAATCTGTCTCTAACCTATGACCACACGTAACACGTGGTGCCCCGTGTGAGAAGAACAGCTATTCCATGAGGAGAGCAGGGGGAGACAGAACAGCCCATCAGGCTGTATAAAAATATGGCAAGCAAGCAGAGCCGTCAAAAACGGTGTGAAGAGCCGACCAAAAATGGGGTAAAGAATGGACCAAAAATCAGTATTTTCCTTTTTAAATACCCCCTGTAAATAGAAGAAAAACAGTGCCCAAAATATTGAAGGATGTATCTCACTAGAAGAAAACCTCATCATCAAGGTACCTAAATAAGGGGTAGAATATATACAGCTAGCGTTGTTAACCTTGCTAAGGTGGTCTAAGAACCACGGACTGAATGTTATAAAGCCCTGGAAAATTGTTTCAGACTTGCTGGGGCAGCAGTGAGGAGGCCACGGACACCACCCGCCGAAACGCCCACCAAAGACGCAGAGCAGGGCAGAGTAATTCGTTAAAACTGAAAATCACGGGACAAAGACTCTCTAACTAGTCAAAGTTAGAAAGTGATATGTTTATTACGCCAGCGGGCGGCACGGGTGGGGTCACCCCCGAAACGCGTGACCGCACCACACAAGGATTTTTGCCTTCTATTTATTTCCCAAAATAATACATATGCATAACCCCAGCACCTCCCATCCCCGCTTTGTATTAAAATGAGGTTAATTAGTCCTTCACACGTGCGCAATTCTCCTCTTGAATTGGGTCGGTGGTCTCAAATTGGGTCAGTGGTCCCAGGGATGAAGTCAGGAAGGTCTTCGTCAGGTCTCTGTGACCCTCTGGCACAATCCAAGGCTCCCTGCTTTGTGATGGATCAACACAGAGCCCAGGTGCTGGGCATTGTTCTACTGGTTTCAATATGTTCCTATAATGGTTCACTTGCTCCACTTCCTTCTACAAAGGAGCTCATATTATAACAATTATATGAAAAATGCTAATCACTTGTGTTAAAATTTTAGAATTTTAATAATAAAATAGTAACAAAAAATTAGGACAAGAATTTGGACAATCAAAGTTAGGACAATAAAAGACTAAAAAGCAAAGAATTATGGACGTCTGGATGCTCTTGGGCACTAAGCCACAAAAGCATGCCTTGCTAACAAAGGATTAACCCTTAAAAGCAATAGCCTGTTGCATATTCATATATCTCATACATGATTCAAAAATTCTTTTCAAACAAAGGGTGTTTTCTGGTTATTGTCAACTTCCCCCCTCATCTTGTAAATCAATTCCTTTGGCTCCTCGAAGTCTGGAGAAGTCTGGTTTTTCCGGATATGGAGGTAATAATTCTTCTCTTGGAATTTTGGTGTCTTGTTGCTGTAATCTCTAAGCAAAGAATCTCTTGATTATCTTATCTATTCCTTGAGCTAGTTCGAAAAAATATCTTACATTGCATAGTTTTTAATTTAATATTATGTTATAGCTTAAAACTATATTTACCACATATGAAAAGTGCATATTATATGGCTCTACGCAGATATTTACCAAATGGATTTTTGATGTATTGATTAGTAGTGCTGTATTAACATTTTAATAGTGAATGTAGTCTTGTAATTAGAAGATAATTTTTTTGTAGTCACAATAAGAACTGTGTTAGTGGGGTTTGTTTTTCTTTTTTTCTCTCTAAGAAAGGAATGAGACACTCTCATCAGATAAGCAACCACAGGAAACCTATATCTTTCAGAGAAAAGAATTTATTGCTTCCTTATCAGAAGAAAGAAAACTTCTTCCCACCTCGAAGGCACTATGGGATTAGGAGGGAGAAGTTGACACTGAGCAGACAAAAATCTTGTGTTTGAATGGAATTTATGCATCATGTATGAAGTGTATGAATATGCAACAGGCTATTGCCCTTAAAGATTACTCCTTTTGTTAGAGGAGTGTCCTTTTTCCCGGGCTCGTGCTGCCTGGAAAAAAGTACCCGGACGTCCATAACTCTTTGTCTTTATTGTCTCATATTGTCCTAACTCAACTTGTCCAAATTATTATTACTCTAATTGTATTACTATTTTTATAACTATTTTATTATTAAACTTTTAGAAATTTTGAAAACAAGTGATTGGCGTTTTTCACAATTTGGTAGCAGAGGATGGTTCACACCTCACTGCCGGTGCTGTAGGAGAGTCAGAGTGGGAAAGGTGCACCCCTGCCCTTTTTGGCAGCCTCGCTTTGTCTCCCCTGCGGTAACCGACAGACGCAGGTTCCGATCTGTGGACAAAAGGAGGCAATAAAACAAAGAGAAGGGAAAAGGCTCCCTACAACCGTGGTCATTGGCCCCCTAAGACTAGTAGTGCGCACAAAGAACCTGGGAAGGAAAACAGATTGGTAAGTATTTCTCGGGGGGGCAGGTACGGGGGGGGGG
>NW_005055313.1:13058-13486 GCF_000277835.1 Geospiza fortis
TTATTTCCCAAAATAATACATATGCATAACCCCAGCACCTCCCATCCCCGCTTTGTATTAAAATGAGGTTAATTAGTCCTTCACACGTGCGCAATTCTCCTCTTGAATTGGGTCGGTGGTCTCAAATTGGGTCAGTGGTCCCAGGGATGAAGTCAGGAAGGTCTTCGTCAGGTCTCTGTGACCCTCTGGCACAATCCAAGGCTCCCTGCTTTGTGATGGATCAACACAGAGCCCAGGTGCTGGGCATTGTTCTACTGGTTTCAATATGTTCCTATAATGGTTCACTTGCTCCACTTCCTTCTACAAAGGAGCTCATATTATAACAATTATATGAAAAATGCTAATCACTTGTGTTAAAATTTTAGAATTTTAATAATAAAATAGTAACAAAAAATTAGGACAAGAATTTGGACAATCAAAGTTAGGAC
>NW_005055314.1:0-3082 GCF_000277835.1 Geospiza fortis
AGACCCTGTAGTTAGAATGATTAGGATAAGACTAAGAGCAAGTAAGAAGCCCCCAAAAGAGAAAGAAAAAATAGAAAGATGTCAACAAGTATAAGCTCGAGAAAAGCACTATCTTAGGATGGGCTTTGTTTTTCTCCTTCCTTTTACCACTTTTTGCTTTCTTGTCTTTCTCCGTGGATGCTAATTTACAATCTGGTCTTGTAGCATACTGTTGAGTAGCACCGGTAGGTCATTACTGCAGTCATGTTTTTATGTTAAACCAATAATGCTTAATTCTGAATGCTTAAATTCCCTGTGAAGAAACAGAAAGTTAGCAAAGCTTTGCTAAGCCTGTCTGAATAAGATTCAGCTTTTTCAGGGAGAGGAGGTACAGTGCACTGAAATGTTCTGTTGCCCTCGAGCAGTTTAGTTTGTGTACAACTAAATACCTGAAATAGTGTTAATTTTTTACACTTTACCTAAAATTGCACCTCCACAATGATAGGGACCACAAGTACCCCCCCTTGTAGTTAAGGGGTAAGAACTGACCCTTGACAAAACACAGCAGTGTAGCTCTATAAGGGGTGAGGAACGCCATATGTACTATGCACTAATAGTGATCCTCAATAAAACCTTTTAATCCTCTCCTTCATACAGATCAAGCCCGTAGGAAAGACAGAACAGCAAAAAGTGCTCAGTTTTGTGCCCTCCTGCCACTGCAGAGTAAGAGGCAGGGGACAAGAATCCAACACAGTCTTTCTTTGACCTTTCCTTTAAGACAACACTGTTTGTTCCCATCCCAAAAGCACAGAAGGTGAAATACTGCCTAGAAGTGGGGGCCAGTAGCAGGCAGTAGATGTCCTACTACTCTTTTCAGAAGAACTCTGGGGAGTGCTTTGCATGTGTGTGCCAGTGTGTGTCTATGTGCACGTATGTGCCAGGGTGTGTGAGTCTGCACATGCAGTACCCGTGTGTGCCTGTGTGCACAGCTCTGTGCGCACACAGGTACCAAAGTGTACATGTGTTGTGTGCACTACTGTGTGCATGTGTGTTAAATTACCCCCTCTCAAGTGTGACTAAGTCTGTGCACAGCTCTGTGTTTGTGAGTGTACACAGGCTCTGCAAATGTGAACATGGCCCTGTATAAGATATGTGTTGAGGTGTATGACACTACACATATTAGTGTCCACAGATTTGTATGCTCGTGTTAATGTACACGAGTTCTGCGTACAAGCAAGTCTCATGTTTGTGAGCACGTGTGCATTGGTAGAGACTGTACATAAGTGAGTGTCTCTGCAGCACACGTGTGCTGGTGTACGCAAGTTTAGTGTGTACAGTTCCATGTGTGTGTGCAAGTGTGTGCTGCTGACAGGTACCGTGGTACACCAGGGCTCTGTGCTGGTAAGCTGTCCTAGCAGGGCGTCTCTGGCTGGGTAATAATTAGAATCGACTCTATGATTCTAGAAGGTTGATAAATCACTTTATTATACTATACTTATTAAGAAACTCATCGCCCTTGCAGACTGTCTGATAGAGACAGACTAAATTGGTCAATTAATCAAAACACTATCACCACTGGCCAATTAAGAAATCACCCTTTGGTAAACAAATCTCCATAACACATTCCACATGTTCACAACAACAGATGTAGCAAGTGAATATAAGAAATGTTTATCATTCTTTTCTCTGATCTTCTCACAGCCTTCCCCAGGACAATGCCTGGGAAAGTTGTGCCTGTTGCTCTGTGACCAGAGAGCTGTGGCCACAGGTAAGCAAGTACCTGTGTGTGTGTACTACCTCTGCACATACCCGTAGGTGCACCCATGGGCTGAGCACGCCCAGAGACCATGGCTCTGGATGCACAGCTCCATGCATCCGGCTACTGTATCATCTGAAAAAAAAAACAAACCAGATGTGTGTTTGTGTGTGTGTGTATGTATCACTACTGAGCTCTACTGAGCAGAGTAACCCCTAACTCCCTGTGTACACTCTGTTACAATATGTAGAGTTCAACTTAGTTTATAACAGAAATACAAAGTGTGGCCTCCTGACACCAGGATCAAGAATCAAAATCATTCTTATGCCTCTACCACTGACTGCAAGGTGAGAGTACGCACACAATCCACCAAAGAGCTCCAAGGAAACAGAAATCCTAGAAGTTCTGCAAAACCCCAAAGACTAGGTGCACTAACACAGATCATAAAGAAGAAAAATTGTTTTCCACTGAGCCATTTTGAGAAGACAAAAATGCCTACAAACCACCCCATTCAAACTGCTGTTATTTATATTCTTATCTTGTGCCTTAATTTTGCTGTAGACTTGTTAGAACTTAGAAATGTGTGAAATCATTCTTGTACATTGATAGACTAATGTCATCTCCCTGTTGCTGTACTTTGTGAAAGACAAGTGAAAGCCTCGCAGGTCATGCTTTAGATAACTGTTTAAGTAACATTTTGAACAGATAATTTAGTCATTAATATAATTGTCCTATGAAAATTACAAGTATCTGTTAAGGGGAGGAACAGTGAAAAGTTAAAATGATTCACTTAAAAATTAAAGTGTGATGGGAACCAAAGGGCAAGACCAGATTGACCCTTGTACTCTCCACTGAAAAGATTATAATAACTCTGCTGCAGGTAGCAACCCTGTAGGCATGGTAGGTGGGGGTAAAAACCATACTGGACCTCTGTTACTCCCTTTTATCTGCTCAGACCAATTCAAAACCCAAGATTTCTTTCCCTTTTCCACTGTCCTCATCCACATTAACAGACGCTATTATAACTAATTCAAAATCAAACTTAAGAAAAGCATGAGTAGTTCATCAAAATTGAAAATAAGAGTTAATTGTCTAGGACAAGTAGAAAGAAGGTGTGTACAGATACCCCTTGCATGAGACAGTTGAGAATAGAAAAACTTGTTGCTGGGGGGGGGCGTGGCATGACAACACCTCACCTCCAATCAAAGTTGCAAGAAAGTAAGAAAGTAGTCTTCACCAATAAACAGCAGAGTTGACTGGCAGACTTTGGGAGGGGCCAGGGTTAGCTGATGCAACCCCTCATGTGTTGAGGAATATTACGGGTGGCCAGAGGCACAGACTTGGTCC
>NW_005055314.1:3237-6231 GCF_000277835.1 Geospiza fortis
AATTCTGAAAGAATGTAAACACAGGGGCAGGACTGACATGTACAGAATAACCAATGTGGGGCTTAAGTTACAGAATATGCATTAGCTTATTAATTACTGTATAAAAGTCTGATGCTGTAAACAATAAAGAAGAAGCTTATTGATCACTCATATTGAGTGCGTAAGTTCTTCCCCCACCGGACAAATGGCCCGAAACGCGACACTCATGGGTATAAAAGGCAAAGCATCCATCTTGAAGACAAGCACGTGGCTGATAGTAATGGGGACTCCCAGCACTGAAAACGCTGTTTCCTTATTCAGTCCTTTGTTGTAATTTTTGTTAAAGCTTAATAGACCTTTAAAATTTTAAAAGTAAGCAGTTGTTTGTCACAGTATAGATTAGGATTCAATGTATCTTACCATCCAGTTGCTGATGGGGAACACATTGAAGTCCTTTGCTCTCAGTTTCCAGAAAAGTAGACATGAAGATGTGTCCAAGCTTTGGGAAGTAGCTGTCTTACATGTTTCCAGGGAATGTGTAAAATGCTTCTACTTCCGTGATAATTTTTGTGGCTTTTATAGTATAAGAGATGTCATTTGGTCAGTAATATTTATTTTCTTTTATCTCTTCCCACATCTGCACTCCATAGCAAGGTGTTGATTCTTGGTCGTTGTCCTGGTTTAGGGCAAATTTGGTAGAGAATCTCCAAAGGGGAGCCCCTCCAATAAGCAAACCCACACGGCCCCTCCCCCCAACTGGTTCGGGAAGAATTCCTCGGAGCGAAGTGGAAAGAACGTGTTTATTTAACAGGCACAGCACCGCCCAGCACACACAATGAACAATACCAGAGGGCACCACTCTTTCACCGCTCTGAAAAAGATGACAAATTCAGAAAGTCTCTCTTGGGGGTGGTCGCTCTGTTATCAATCCCTCCGGCACTGGGGCAGCTGCTGCAGCCACAAGGTGCAAACTCTCGGTGTTCCCAGGTCTCAGTCCGGAGCAGATTCAAGTAGGTCCAAAAAAAGGAAAGGAGAAACAGTCCAGGAAGAAATTGGGACTGTTTAGCTAAACTAGCTAATGAGCAGAAGCAAGGGCGAGCAGAAGCAAGGGCAAGCAGAAGCAAAGCAGAAGCAAGAGCGAGAGCAAAGCGAAAAGCAAAAGCAAAAAAGCAAAAGCAGCCCTATGTAGTGCCCCGTCTCTGTGTCTTGCCAGCCATGGGGGAGCAGGCTGATAAGAAACCAAAACAAAACTTTCACCCTTCAGAGCCAGTCTTAAAGGCACAGAACATAATATCCAGCATAAACAGAACACACAAATGGGGATACAAGCATCATAACGTCACCCTAGGACATTGTTGTGCTACAGACCTTTTGGTGCCGGGAGATGACCCCTTGCTGGGCCTTTGACCCGCCTGGATTATTTCTTCCATCTGCACTAGCCTTACTTTCTCCTTTACTGCCAGCAATACAACTTTCAGCTCTCCCACCTGTGCACTTCACATTCCTTATTCTACTACTTCCACTCCTGTTTCAATGTTAAGAGCAACTGCTCTGTACTTTCCATTTGCCATCAATGTGTTTGGCTGAGGCATCAGTGAACCAGACACCTTTAACTTCAGTCTGAAGTAAAAAAATGCAGCAACAGCAGCAGCAGCGGAGTTGGGGGAGAAGGAGGGAGAGGAAGGAGGAAGAGGAGAAGTCAGATCAAGAAGCATGTCCTTCAACAAAGAAATTTAAAGGAGTGAGACAAATCAGACAGGAAACTGAAGTTAACCAGTCCCTGACCTCATCAGAACTTCAAAACTTGCAAAAAGATTACAGCCATCAGCCAGGTGAGCGGCTTTCTGCCTGGCTGCTTTGATTCTGGGATAATGGGGCTAGCAGTCAGCAATTAGAAAGTCATGAAGCCCAACAGCTGGGATCCCTTGCTAAAGATCGAGAAATTGAAAGAGGAATTGGAAAGAAGGCAGCAATTTGCAGTCTCTGGAGACAGCTTCTCTCAAGCGTGAGGGTGAGATATCCATTTGAGGAAGATCTTGTGAACTTCCCAGGAAAGTGTACCACTGCAGATGAAGGTATCCAGTACCTGTGAGAATTAGCAGTGGTGGAAGTCATCTATAATGATCTAAAAGATGATAGGGTTTCTAAATGTAAAAAACACATTCACTCTGTGTGAAAATTTAAAACGTTTAATAAAGGGCAATAGGAGACGACCATAGAGCAAAGGTTATTATGGCCAGGTGCACCTTGGCAGTCAGCCAAGACCACACTCTTCGGGGATACCCCTTAAATACCTTTTCCCTTACATCAGCCTGTTGCATATTCATAGACGCTTATGCATAGTAAACTTCCCCCCCACACTAGTTTACATGTTCCAAGAATTGTTTAGCTTGTCTCCTCCTTGGATCCGCCTTTTTAGAGCATGCATATTCCTTGGTTGTGATTTTAGTCCATTCTTATCACCTCCAATTTTTGGGCCTTGGTCCACACTGTCTTCAGATGGTGAATGCTGATAGTTGGCATATCTGTAGAAGGTGTCCTCTTCATATGTTCATTGGATGTTATCCCATCCAAGCAGGGCTTTTTAACACAAGCATATTTATATCAGCTATTTCACTACTATGTCTAAGCTTAATTAACAACAGAAATACAAACTATATCTTTATAACAAAGTTACTTTAACACTACACATATAAAATAAATTTTAATATTTGTGAAAAGCCAATATTATAATATGTATCTACAAAAAATCCCCCTTCTTATTCTTTATAAATCATTTTGCTTGAGCAATATTTCTTTTCCACTTGCATTCTTTGGATTACACTGGTATTTAGCCAAATAAAACTGGATTAAACAAGGAAGAAATATCAAACCAGTTGTAACACATAAAAGGAAGAAGCCTAATTTCTTCCACCATTCTATCCCCAATATATTACCCCATCAGCTAGTTTTTAACATTGTTTCCCAATTTTGGACCGATACCTGAGTTATTTTTCTGATATCTTTTGCTTTTTC
>NW_005055314.1:6357-13479 GCF_000277835.1 Geospiza fortis
TAAGTTCTCCGTAATCCAGTATTTTTTCCCATTGTGCATGCACTTGCCTAACTTGGATGGGTTATAACAGTGACTGTTGATATGAGTGTGAGAAATAAAAAAGGAACCTCGGTGTCTTTCCATATATAGCTTGCGGTAGCACCTGTAGCATGGCCTTGTTGATATCTTACCAGGGAAAAAACAAAAAATGAGTGACATAAAAAGGACTAACAGAGGTCTAGTATGGCTTATACTCCCACGTCCCATGCCTATGGGGTTGCAACCCACAGCAGGTGTATTTGATCTTCTTGGTGGCAAATACAGAGGCCAATCTGGTCTTGCCCTCTGTCTCCTTGTCACTGCCTTTTTACTAATTTCCAGGCAAATAGTTTTTGACACTCCTTAACTGTGGTTTCCCACCATTCCTTAGGTATCTCCCATTCAACAGGCACTAATAATTCCCATCCACAAAACAAAGTTACTATTTCAGTTGTTTTGAGTTCTATCTGGATAGACGATAGATTTGGTACTCGACACTTCCTGCAACGAGAGCGCTGATTTTGTAAACTACAATACCAATTTTTCCCACAATTTTAACTTTAACATTTAACCCAGTTAGCATGTCCAGTATTTGGATGAATCAAACAGGGTATACAATATGGCACAAGTATAGCAGTGATGGAAATTGTAATTCCCCCTCTTCTTTGTGTAAGTCACAGGCTAAGGCCAGAATATGAGAATTCTCTGACCGAAGCAGTCCTGATCCTCCTGTTGGAAGTGGAAATATTCCTTCCCAAGGACATGTCGAGGTGTCTCAGGACTTATCCAGACAGTACTTGAAACTGCTGATATAAGCTTGGCCTTATTTCCCAATTAGGTGTGATTCTTTGTACATTCCTCGGATCATTTGGGTCTTCCCAAACCACTACCACCCAGTCCCCGTCTGAAAGTCAATTTGATATCACCCGGTTTAGATGTGATAGTCCATTCCTCAGGTTCCTTCACAAGTCCTTTGATTCTGCTGACATGAATCTACCCCTATTCCCTGATTTGGGTTGCTGCATCAGTAGTACCTGAAAAGGACTTCCTAATAGCACAGGGACATTGACAAGAGGAAGACAATACTACATCAGCATTCCCCAAAACTTTCTGGGTTTAGCAAAAAGCTTTTTTCCACAGCCACCTCTTCTTTTTGTATCCAGCTGTGCTAACATCTGCAGAGGCAAATTCTCCTTTTTGTGAGTCACAATTAGTTAAACAAGAAAGGCCAGGCCGATTTTAACACAAGATGAATCACATCTATTGCTTTTTACCCTCTGGGCAATATTAGCCTCACAGACCCATTCTTCTAACAGTTTCCCAGAACCACCCCCCTTCCCCCCCAACAGTGAGGAAAAAAAGGACAGAAATAAAGAAACAGAAAGAAAAAAAAGAATCTTGTTTTAAGATAGCAAAAATAAACAACTTTGCAAGGTTTGGAGATGTTATAGATGAGTAAATGGTTGGCTCTCACAATTAATAGGTAAACGTTATATGTATAGTAAAAGAAGTTTTATAAATGTACAGTTATGTTACTGCAATGTGCTTCCCCCAGTGTGTGTTATAATGGGTTGGTCTTGGTAATCCAGGGATTTGGGAAGGTTGGCTTGTTACTATGGCAGCACCTGACCTCAAATCAGAATGTAAGAAAGTGACTTCTACCACTGGACAGCAAGGAAGGATTTGACTGACAAGGCTCTAGGAAGGGCTAGAGATATAAAAGGCGAAGCATCCATCATGAAGATGAGCCAGACACGTGGTAGGCAGACACAAAGGCAGTTCCCAGGCCTGCTTTTCCTTATTTAGTCCTTTTGTTGTATTTTTGTTAAGGTTTAATAAACCCTTTAAATTTTTTAAGTGAACGGTCGTATCTCACAATGGGGGCTTGTCGGCGATCAACACCTCATCTCTGTGGCTACAGATCTCAAAGGAGGAGTGCGCTCTGCTGCAAGTTCACCTCCGTTGAGTTCTCCTGCGACCATCAGTGATTGCAGGTCAGCACCAGGGACAACAGAGGACTAAATAACGAAAAAGAAAAGGGGGAAGAAAAAGCAGATGAAAAATGTATTCGCATGTGTGTAAGAGTCTGAGAGGGTGCTTGGAGTGTGTGTGTAAGAGTTACTGGACTTGGGGTGCTCAAGAACACCTGGGGGTTGCCAGATTGAGAACCACGGGACTTGGGGTGCTTGAGAACACCTGGAGTTGCCAGGTTGAGAGCCACCAGATTTAGGGGAGTTTTTTCCGGGGTCCTGGCATGGCCCGGGTCGGCAGAGCAGAGCCGCGGGAGCCCACGTGGGGGAGGCTCTCCGGGAGCGGCAGCAGCACCAAGGTCCAGGTGTGGCTCGGGTTCGGGGGATCGGGGGCCGTGAATGGCACCGGGGTCCAGTTGCGGCTTGAGACCTTGGCTGGGAAAAGAGTAGAAGGGCAGACCCAGTCGTGCAGAGTGAAGGGGGGTTGGTTCTGCAGGTGGAGTGGTTTTTATTTGTTCCAGCCTGCCAGGGGGAAAGCAAGGGGGTTTTTCTCTCCTTCGTTCTCTTCCTCTCTCTCTTTTTACTTTCTTTTTCTCTTTCTAACCAAGCCGGGGGTGGGCCTGGCCAGCCACAGACCAGCCCCCCTGTGACACTCACTGGCATAAGGCTGTGGTGAATTATGATTTTAAAAATTTAAGATTTTAGCTGAGGGTTAGAACCAATTCATATTGAAGTAGATACAGCAACCATAAGTGTTAGATGCCTAAGCTAAAGCTAATTGTTATATTATGAGCTCATTTGTAGAAGGAAGTGGAGCAAGTGAACCATTATGGGAACATATTGAAACCAGTAGAACAATGCCCAGCACCTGGACTCTAATTGTTCCATCACGAAGCAGGGCGCCTTGGATTGTGCCAAATGGGTCACAGCGACCTGATGAAGACTTTCCTGACTTCATCCCTGTGACCACTGACTCAATTTGAGACCACTGACCCAATTCAAGAGAAGAATTGCACACACATGAAGGACTAATAACCTCATTTTAATACAAAGCGGGGATGGGAGGTGCTGGGATTATGCATATGTATTATTTTGGGAAATAAATAGAAGGCAAAGAACCCTGTGCGGTGCAGTCACACATTTCGGGGATGACCCCACCCCGTACCGCCCACCGGCGTAATAAACATACCACTTTCTAACTTTGACTAGTTAGAGAGTCTTTGTCCGTGATTTTTGGTTTTAACGATTCAATTGGAGAGCCAAGCCAGGAGGAGACTCTGCTTGGCTGTGAGACCAGACCAGGTCATGGATCTCCTTGGGGCACCCCCGGGATATTCCTGGAAGAGTGGGCTCCGCTGTCTGGCCCGGACTGTTCATCCAGCAGCAGACAAGGACCCCTGACTACTAAAACTCTGGACAAAATGGTATGTTTAAAAATTAAAATAGTTTTAATTAGTGACCTCTAAGGCGTACACATGGTCAGGAACTCTGTTGATAAGTCGTGGGAGACGTCCCATGCTCAACTTGTGCCTCTGTAGTGTGCTTACAAGCTGAAGTTGCACTTGAAATCTGGTTGCCAGCAGAAAGAGTTGTTGAACTGTTGTACTGAGCTCAGGCTTTTGTTGCTGGCAGAAGGGGATTTTGCCATTTGTTTCACTGTCGAGGGCTCAGTTTGCTAGCAATTTGGGACTGGCAGTCGTTAAGGGCAAATCCTGGTCTAAAGTTGTTATAACTGTGTTGTGTGTGTGTAAAGATGGACAGAAATACCCCTTTCCCAGTGAGTTTGTGTGTGTGAACTTTCTAGTTGTGGGGAACAGTATTCCCTGTGACACCTAGTATTTGACTATAATCAGTCTTTCCTAATACTTTGTGTTTGGGTGTTAACCAATTCTTTGCCTGTGGCACCTGGGAGGCAAAGGTCAAACACTGTAACACGGTACCTTTGTGGTCCCTCTCCTTGTGGAGCTTGCAAAGTTACAACTTTGGATTCATCTGGTGTAGTGTGAGATGTTGCTGGTTATTGTGTAAAAATTATAATTGTAACAAACTGGTAATTTTTGTTTTATGTTAACTGTTAAGCTGTACATTAAGCTTGAGCCTGAGTTGAAAAGGTTAAGCAACCCTTTTAGAAAGGTTTGAACTTGAACCAGTGTTTGTGGGCTGCCAGAGCTGTAATAGACACAGCTTGTTATAAGTTGATTCCCGAAATTTGAGGTATGGGGGGAGTTGTGCAGTTTTTCCCCCACATTGTGGTAACTTGATTATTGGGACTGTATGATTGTGTTTGTAGAGATTTTAAAATTTTGTTTGCAACAAGTGCAGCATTTTATGTGGAAAAACTACAGTGTAGTGATTTATGTACGTTTAAAACAAAAGACTTCCAGGAATTCCCCTCGCCCCCCATTTGTGTTTTTTGGCATATCAGAGTTTTTGCTGTAACAGGGACAGACTTTTTATTTATTTTAATCATGGCTAGACAGATTAAAGGAATCCCTTTACCTCAGCAGTTTGGATTTGATCTTTAGGAATTTGTGCAAGATAATAATTGTTATTCTGCAAGGCAGCAAAGTGAGTGTGCCCTGTGTCAGTAGAAACAACACTTTAATCAAGCTGATTTTGAACCAGAGATTTTAAAGTTGGTGTGTTCGAAGTCACACTTAAAACTTGAAGATTGGATTGTGCAAGAAAGAAAATAGGAAAGGACTGTAAAATTTTGTGAAACAAAGTTTAGGTAAAGTGAATAAAAATAAGTAACTGAGTTATCCTATAAATAAAATTAAAATCAGAGGAGACCGAATTTGGTAGAGGTTACTAGTCCGAAGGGCTACCCTTGTGAACCCTGGGTTTGTTTTCGCTGTATTCAGTGTGAAAAGTTGTGGTATAGACAGGCATTTAGGCAGAGAAGGCCGAGACAGGTGCTTTGTCATTTTAAAGAAACAAAGGCTACTCAGAGAGCTATAAGGATTTTATTAGCAACTAGTCGTGAGGAGCAAGGAAATAAGTTGTTTGAGAAAAATGGAAACTAAGAAAATAGATTTTTTTAGTAAACATAGGGGCAACCTACTCGGTGTTAAATAAAGCCTTGATGTCTATAACAGATGATTGTTATGGTAAGAGGAGCAACTGGCCAATCTGAAAAGCATATTTTTGCCAACCATCAAAATATAAACTTTGAAAGCAAATGGGAATTTATAAGTTTGTGTAGCAGTTAAAAGCAAAAGATGGGGAAATTATTTTAGAGGTAAAGGATTAAAAATATGTAGACATACTAAGCATAATATTAATGAAATTAACAAGAAAATAATGGATCAGGTATCTCCTGAGGTGTGAGCTTCTAACATACCAGGGAGAGCAAAGAATGCACCCCCAGTGCAAGTTAAGTTTAAAGAAGGAAAACAACCAGTTAAAGTTAGACAATATCCCTTAAAGAAGGGAGACAAGACATTAGCCCAATAATTAACATTTTTTACAAGTAGGGCTACTAAAAGAGTGTCAGTCTGAGTTCAATACTTCTATTTTACCTGTTAAAAAGTCTGATGGATCATACTGAATAGTACAAGATTTAAGAGCCGTTAATAAGATAACTGAGGATTTATACCCAGTGGTTGCCAACCCCTGCACTTTGTTAACCTAACACCTGAATTAACGTAGTTTGCTGTCGGGACCCAGGAAATTCCTCTGGCTGCCCTGGAGGACTCGAGCCCCTGCCCAGGGGGCTCAAAGACCTTGGCACAGAGCCCAAGACCCCTGTGCCTTTGATTTAGCCCTTGGAAAAAACAATTACCAACCTTATATGAAGAATTACGAGCCACAAAAGTTTAAGTAGAATGATAGTGAATTTATCACAGGGTGAAAAAATAGATTTTTGGGGTTTTTAGAATGGGGGTTCAGGGGGCAAGATGGAAGAATCTGGGCGTGTCCAGCCTTTCTCCTTCTTCTTCTTGCCCTCCATCTTCTGCTGTGATGTTGGCACTTTTAGATTGGTTTAGAGTAGAAGCTCACTGTCTAACATAGATGATAGGTATTAGAAAGTAATTGTAAATATTGTACATGTAGTTTTTAGTATAAAAGGATAACACCGCCCTGGAGGCAGGCAGAGTGCCTCTGACTGTCTTGCTGAGTGGACCTTGGCAGGACAGGAGATAGAATTTTATAAATAAGATACAATAAACAACCCTGAGACTGAGAAATGAAGAGTTCTGACTCCTTCTTCGACCGCCAGGCTGGGAAAAGGGACTTTCTGACATATCTCGAGGTCACAGTGACCAGCTAGAGAACCTGAGAGTTTGCCATTTTAGATTTGAAGGATGCTTTCTTTTGCCTCCCTCTCCATGAAGCCAGCCAGAAAATTTTTTGCCTTCTAATAAGAGAATCACAAGAGTGGGCATAAACCTCAGCTCACATAGATGGTATTACCCCAAAGTTTAACAACAGCCCCAGGATATTCGGAGAACAACTTGCAAGAGATCTAGAGTCCTGAGAAGCTTCATCAGAAGGACAGCTGCTGCAGTATGTAGACGACCTCTGGATAGCTACCTGAACCCAAGAGGCATGTGTGGACTGAACAGTAAGCCTCCTGAACTTTTTGGGTTTACAAGAGTATCTCAGAAAAAGGCAGGTAGTAAAGCAGTTATCTTCCTAGGTTATGAGGTCAGTGCTGGGCAAGGACTCTAATGCAAAACTACAAGGAAGCAATATGCCAAACCCCAGACAATAAAGGACTGTAAGTTTATAATTATGAACTTTTAGTTAAACCCCTGCATGCTCTGATCACAGAGAGAAACAGAGATCTTCAATGGACAAAAGAAGTTACATACGCCTTTGACCAGTTAAAGAAGGTCCTCATGTCATCTCCAGCTTTGGGACTTACGGACGTGAGTAAACCATTTTTTTTTTTGTTTTCTCATGAAAAGCAAAGGATTGCTCTGGGAATACTAGCACAAGACTTAGGCCTGTATTGCAGGGCAGTTGCCTACTTTTCCAAGCAATTTGATGCGGCAGCTAAGGGATGGCCAGGGTGTCTCAGAGATGATGCTGCAGTGGTGCTGAACATCCAGGAAGCACTCAAATTCACCCTGGGGCAGAAGATGACTGTGCTAGTGTTCTGCACAGTGTCAGCAGTACTGGAAGTAAA
>NW_005055315.1:0-3620 GCF_000277835.1 Geospiza fortis
CATGAATTATCTCTACCATATATTACACCACCAAGGAGGAAACTGTTGCACAGGGATAGGACATGGGGTAATGGTTTTAAATGGAAGGAGGATTGATTTGGATTAGATAAAAGGAATAAGATTTTTACAATGAGCATGGTAAAATCCTGGCACAGGTTGCCCAGAGAGGTGGTGGATGCCTGTACTGGGTTTGCATGGCCTGGTTTTTGATAGCAGGGGGGCTACAGGGATGGCTTCTGCAAGAAGCTGCTGGAAGCTTTTTTCATGTCCAGCAGAGTCAATCCCTGGCGGCTACTAAGATGGATGTGCCACTGGCCAAGGCTGGGCCAATTAGAAATGGTAGTAACACCTCTGTGATAACCAATTTAAGAAGAAAGAAAAAAAAAGTTGTGCAGTTGTAATTGCAGACAGAGAAGAGGGGGGTGAGAGCATGGACGAAGAACAACTATGCAAGATACCAAGGTGAGGGAAGGAGGCGGAGGAGCTGCTCCAGGCACAGGAGCCGAGATTCCTCTGCAGCCCATGGTGAAGACCATGGTGAAGCAGGCTGTGATAGATGAGTAATGCGATGATTGACTCTCACAATTAACAGACAAATATAATGTATATAGGTAAAGAAAAGTTTTATAGATTTATAGTTATGTTTTACCCCCTGCGTTGTTATCAAGGGACAGCTGGGGTTGGGATATTTGGGAGGGTTGGCTTGTCACTATGGTGACATCTGACCTCCAAACAAGATTTGAGGAAGTAAACACCATTGTACAGTGAAGAAGGAGTCAATGGACAGAATTTTGGGAGGGGCTAAAGGGCTAAAAGGCGAAACCTTCATTGTGTGGGTGAGCACATGGTGGGGAAAATCCTTTGCTCCTGGTGCTGTAACATTTTCTCTATTCAGTCTTCTGTTGTATTTTTGATAAGGTTTAATAAACTTTTCTAAATTTATGAAAATTGAGTGGCTGTTTTTCAGAAGGCTGTCCACCTGCAGCCCAAGGAGATCCACAAGGGGTGCAGAGATCCAACTGCAGCCCATGGAGGAGCCCCATGCCAGAGCAGGTAGATGCCTAGAAAAGGCTGCGAGCCTAGGGGAGACCCATGAAGAGAGGGGCCCTGTTCCCATGCTGGAGCAGTCTGTACTTGAAGGACTGCAACCTGTGGAAGAGTCACCCACACTGCAGCAGCTGGATGGGTACTGTTGCCCGTGGGATGGATTGATGGACTCATGGTGAAGCAGTGTGCACAGAACTGTTGCTCATGAGATAGACTCATATCGGTGATGGTGAGACGAGGACATCCAAGCTTGGATCAGAAGCCAATTTTATTGAGAATACAAGGCGTTTATATATGATTTTACTGCTATGGCACTTATATAGGTTTCTATTTTTGGTAACAATTTCCCATTGGTTATACATTCTTCATGACATCACATCACCTGGTAATATTACCTTACCACAAAAGTTTCACAACATGTCTCTTGGTCACTTCTTGCCCAGGGAGAGTTTATCTTTGTTTGTCTCTCCCAAGGTTTCTGCTGGATCAGGCCTAAGATATTAGGCTTCTTTATCAGTTCCATTGTACTCTCTGTTTTATTGCCCATACCTCCCCCTTTTCTGTCCCACCAAAAATGCACTCTTAAGTGACTTGGCTATTAATTTTTGCACACATTGTAAAATACAAGGAATAACTATAACAATACATATTAAAATGCCTAAGACATATAAGCCTATTTTAACTAAATTTCTTATCTGTGAAAAATGTGTATTTTATGATTGGCTTTTCACAAATATTAAAATTAATATTATATGTGTTATGTTAGAAAGTTATGCTGTATTAATTTTCTTAAGTAGTGCGTTAGATATAGTTTTAGGTTATAACATAATGTTAAAATAGAAACTATGCTATGTAAGATACTTTTTTAAAGAGAGGAATGAGGTACTCACACCGAGATAGCAGCCACAGGACACCTACATCTTTCAGAGAAAAAGAATTTATGGCTCCATTATCAGAAGGAACTAACTTCTTCCCTCCTCGCTCAGCCCTGAAGACGCTGTCAGGATCAAGAGGAAGAAGTTGATACTGACCAGACAGAATCCTGTGTTTGAATGGAATTTATGCATCATGTATGAGGTGTATGAATATGCAACAGGCTATTGCTTTTAAGGGTTAATCCTCTGTTAACGTATGTCCTTTTTCGGGCTTATTTTGCCCAGAAAGATGTACCCGGACCTTCCGTAACTCTTTGTTTTTATTGTCTCATATTGTCCTAATCCTAATTGTCCAAATTTTTATTACTCTAATTATATTACTATTTTTATAACCATTTTATTACTATTAAGCTTTTAAAAATTTTAAAAACAAGTGATTGGCGTTTTTCACATTATCCATCCACTAAGTCCCCACTCCCCCAGAAGTTGACCTAGCCAATCAAATTCGTCATCTACTTGCAGTTTGTTTACACCCTCTTTCAGGGCTTGAATGCTGGCATGGATTGATAGGGAGTAGTCGGACAGGTTCATACAACACATTCCATCAAATTCTTCACATCCACATCCTTGTGCTAAAAGCAAGAAATCCATTGCTGCCCTATTTTGCAAAGTACCGTGTCTAATAGAATCAACATCAATTAAAAGTCCTGTTAATCCTGGGGATGTAGCATTAGTTTGTTTAGGTAGCCAACAACCTAATCTGTTAAGTAATCCTAAAGCTTTTCCTGCTGCTACACCAGGGGTAAAAAACAATGCTGCCCATCGCTGTCCTTTATACCAAAAATCAAACTGGTCATCACAATCTTTGTCAAAAGCATGTAAGGTTCATTTAATTCTAGAGGGATATTTCTGTTGAAAAATCATGGACGTGTTTGGGGTTAAAAGGGATAATCGCCTAAGGCTACATGGTCCTTCTTTAATATGTGATGGAATTGAAACATGGCATCAGAAACTAGAAGATATATATATTAATCACAGAAAAGAGAAGGTATTGATTAAGAATAGGCACATAAATGATGGACATTGCTTAATATTTTCTGCATCCTTAGTTGCATGAGAAAGGAAAGGACTAAGTGCAAAACAGCAAGAAAAAAAATGCAAGGATGCCTGATAAGGGGAAGGATGTTTATCGAGAACAGGATACAGTATGCAAGGATACTAAGATAACGAGGGTCCTTGGGCCCCTGAAACCAGATGAATCTGGACACCTGGCTTGGACAGTGGCCAAAAGATCAGTAAGCATGCACAAGTCAGCAGGGTCATAAAGTCAACCCTGAGGAAGACTACTTCATCCCCTACAAGCCCTGAGACCACAGAGATGACCACCAGAGACAACTGCACAGGCACAAAGGACTGATAAGATGATTAATCAGTAAGCATGCACAAGTCAGCAGGGTCATAAAGTCAACCCTGAGGAAGACTACTTCATCCCCTACAAGCCCTGAGACCACAGAGATGACCACCAGAGACAACTGCACAGGCACAAAGGACTGATAAGATGATTAGCTGTCTTGGTTTGGAAAGACAGGAGTCTACTAAGGAAGGCAGGAGCCTCCCCTAAAACAGAGAATGTAAACCCTCCCCACCCCTCCCAACTACTATAAATTTTAAATTAAGGGGCTCTCAGGCAAAAAATAT
>NW_005055315.1:4881-13479 GCF_000277835.1 Geospiza fortis
CCCCCCCACCTTCCCCGGGTTGGGGGTTTCAGTCCCAGTCCCTGGAAGAAGGTGAGAGGGGGCCTTCTCACATAGGGATTTCATGTCTCGGTCTCTTAATAAAGATGTTTCTTACATCTCAGTTGTCTGTCACGGTAGTTACAAACGAGCAAGAGGGGTCTTCTTTGGGGGGACCACCCTAAAGCCTAGGAGAAGTTCAGCCAGGCCAAGAGGTGGGGAGAATTCCAGAGCTATTGAACAAAAGGGCAAAATGCCCTTTGAGCTCAGTGTAGCATATAGCAAACAACACCTGTGAAAACAATAACTTAGCAACAATCTCAGGTCTTAGGCATATGACTTTCCCCTACAGGATCAGAAACCTCAGACAGGAGGGGTCTGTTTTTCAGTGGCCCCCCCAATGATGATCGTGAGGCAGATGAGGGATATTTCGGACAGAATCTCACGGGGGTACACATGTCTTTGTGGAGATATCCCCTTGCATCCAGCCAAATAAAAACATACCTACTTTAGAAGTCATTTTGTCTTTTAAAGTCTCTCTCCGTGTGTCAGGATGACAGGCCAAGCCCTATCCCCACAAAATAAAAATACATGAGGAGGTAAAAGTAATGGAGCATTGGTTGAGCAAGAAATAATCATGGATGTATAATTACACCAAGGGCTCGCATTTTTATACACAGGGTGATGAGGGGAAACATCTCAAGCCTTAGACTGATTTTTCCCAGAATAATTAAACTTTACACAGAGATCCATTTTCAACAAGCCCAGTAGTTCTAACTCCTGAGGCTCAAGGGACAGCAGGGAAAGATAAGGGGTCCATTAATCCTAGGTGTCAGCATTGTGGAAGGGGCTCACAGCTGGTCTGTGAGTCAGAAAGGATTAGTGAAAGAGAAGGAGCTGAGAAGAGTCGCCTTTGCTCCTGAAAGGAGCTTTACCAAGGTCGTCAGTATAGAAACGAAGGAGAAAGAGAGATAAACGAGGGGCAGGCTGCCTTGCTCCAATGAATACTGTGTTGATGTATTCTGACCAATGTAGAAGTATAAACTTTGTGAAAGAGTATAAAAAGACAGCATGCTGTAAAATAAATAGAGAGACACCTTCTTAAATACAGTGTGTTCTCCAGTTTTTTATGACCATCTGGACAACAACATGCGTGATTGCTGTTTTGTAACATTGTATTCACCTGAGTCAGGCAAGGCCAATTGTCTAAAGGCAGAGCAATAAGGAACATTGAAAAAGGATTATCAGGGGATGCAGTGGCCAAACACAACCTATCCTGTCATGTAACATTCGCTAAGGTTACCCAAGCATTTGTTTTTGGTTGGTTAACAGGCCATGTCTGAGCACTAGAAACAATTCCCAGTTAATACCATAGTATTCAGGAAGTCATCATTTATCTTTATTCTCAGTAGCAGCAAGCCACTGCTCTGGAGTAATTTTCAACTGTTCAGATAGACCAAACTTATACCCATACACTAATTTTTGCATTTGTGCATTATTTCTGCTGCACCTTGTTGGATCACATTGACAGCAAGCAACTGGTCTTTTATGAGATGTACAGTACCACAGTATCCCACATTCAACACATTTGCATTCAAAAAGGTGTTGATGTGGTGGGGAGGTCCTGTTCACAATGGTTCTTCTCCAGTGTTGGTGTTAAAGGTGAATCTTCAGGTGATGCAGTCAAAGGTTCTCGAAATGGCATCACATTTTTTGCTGGAATCCACTTGGGACCATTCTCTGTGGAGACACAAGCAAAACCTCTACCCCAGGTGACCAAAGGATAAGGCCCCAATATCTTACCGGATTCTGGATCCTTCACTAAAACAGGGGTTTTTTCCTTTCCTTGCAATTGTGAATTGCAATTAAAATGTCAAACAATCGGTGGGTTGGGATCCATGAAAGAACAATTCAAAAAGTTGAAAACATAAAGGGCTTTCTGCAGTCTCTCAGAAGGAGTGCCATGTCTGGATCTCCCTTTCTGTTGAACTAAGAGATGCGTGAGGGAGCCATGAGCCCATTCAGTGATTGATTGTCTTGTTGGGGAATGAGAAATACCAGTTTTGTGTGTAATTCCCCATAAGGCACAAAAGGTAGCAACTCAACAGGAAGTATAAGCTGGGTCATTGTCTGTCTTTACTTCAGATGGTATACCAAGAGTTACAAAACCAGCAGTGAAGTGTCTACAGACATCTTTAGCTGTTTCCTCTGAACGGGCTGATGCAAAAAGAGCACCAGAAAATATATCAATAGATAAATGAATGTATATTAAATGGCCAAATTCAGAAAAATGAGTGATGTCTGACTGCCAGACTTGAAGGCTCTGAAGCCCTCTGGGATTAACACTTCCTGCAACAGAGGAAAAAGAACACCTTCAGTAATCATGACAAACAGCAATAATTCCTGAAGCTTGAGCTTTAGTAATGCCAAAGTGTCAAATCAAAGTGGAAGCATTTTGGTGAAAAAAAGAATGGCTCAATGTAGCCTGTTCTATCTTATTAGGTAGAACAGATTGCTGTACAGGCAACATACCACTGGCAAATAGTAAGGGAGTTTTTCATGCCTTGAGGTAAAACAACCCAGTGATATCGCTGTAAGGGCACCTGCATGTTTGTGATTGGAAGTGAAAAGGTAAATTTAGGAGCATCATCAGGATGTGAGGGGATATCAAAAAAACTATCTCTTAAATCAATAACAGTCAAGTGCCAATTTTGGGGGATCACGGTAGGAGATGGGAGATCAAGTTGTAAGGGTCCCATGTCCTCCATAGCTGGTTTTTGAAGATCATGGAGTAAACACCACTTGCCAGTTTGTTTTTTGATAACAAACCACAGGAGAATTCCAAGGACTGGTAAAAGGGACAATATGCCCTTTCTGGAGTTGTTGTTGGACTAACTTGATTAATGTGCACAGATTTTGCAATGGTAGGGGCCAGTGACCCACCCAAACTGGATTTTCTCTTTTCAGGTTAGTTTTAAAGTGCTGCATGCTTCAGTGGCCCTCATTAAAAATCTGATTGAATTCTAAAGCCCCATTGGGAGAGAACATCCCTCCCCCATAGTACCATTGGCACTGGTAATACAAACAGTTTGATGGAGGTGAGGTGCCCCTCAGGGCCTTTGATCTGTATAAAGTGGCGGCTTTGATAGCTGCAGCTGCTCCCCCCAATGCCTGAAAGTGCCTGAGGCACTTCAGCAAGGGACCATGGTGAGGGCCATTTAGCTTGAGAGATAACTGTAACATCAGCCCCTGTGTCTATGAGACCGACAAGTGTTATCTTTTGTCTTTTTAATGTCAGGGTACATTGGCATGTTGGGCATTGTTCTAATATAGGTTGTACCCAGCATACTTGGGGTGTTCCAGTAGACCCAAATTCCCCTTTCCGTGTTACTTCTGTGAAAGATACGCTCTTGCTTGGGGAAGTAAAATCAATTGACCTATTCAAGTTCCTTGGGGAACGGTGCAAGGTGCTTGAGGTGTCCAGGTCATTATCATAATTTCATTGTCCGAGTCAGAGTCTATAACTCCAGGGAAAACAAACAGCCCCATCCAAGAGGTGGATGATAGAGCTAAAATCAATGCATGCATACACTGCCCTGGTGGTCCGAAAACTCCTGTGGGAAGCAAATGAACAAATGAATCAAGTAATGCTACTGTGATGGAAGTTGCCAGGTCCAGTCCAGTGCTTCCTGGTGTGGCAAGTTGTAAATCAGTGATGGTCCGGCAAAGGCTGCTTGCAGCGGCTGGGCTGCGGCCTGTTGTGTTCTGCTCTGAGGCATCGGTTGGGGCATTTGTGTCTGTGCGCAGTACCGTGCCACGCTCTGGCTCTGGTTTTCTGATATCAGACTCCCTTCAAAATCATACTTGGACCAACACTGATTAGCATAATTCCTTCCCTTACAGCACTGAGGGCAAATACTGGGAGCTTTGGATCTGGCCTCCCACTTTCCCAAACAGTCCTTTTATAAATGCCCAGATTTCCTGCACCCGAAGCACATTTGGGGGACCCCTGGCGTAATCTCCAAAGCTGCAAAGGCATTAGCTATATCAGCCCCCATAGCCTCATAAGTAACTGTTGCCATATGCTGAAGCGTACTGAGGCAATTATATGCCTCAGTCATTTCCAGCAAGGTAGGTTCCTCCTTAGGCAAAGACTTAAGCAGTTTTTTACAGTCCTCATTAGCATTTTCAACAGCTAATTTTAAAAGCAACACCTCTCTGTCAATGTCATTCTCAATTTGTCTTTTAAGAGCTTGCTTTAAGCAGTCAATAAATTGCATATAAGTTTCAGATGGTCCTTGTTTTACATTAGTAAATACTTTTTGGGGGGGTCACAGCGTCGAGAACCTTTAAAAATGCAGTATGCACAGCTTCAGTAATGCCCTCAAGGGCCTCTCTAGGAATGCAGGCTTGCCGAATAGGATCTGAGTGGACACCTTCTCCAGCTAGGTGGCCAGTCATGAGGGCTGCAATATTCTGGTTTGCATGCCCTACAAATCTTACAAGCAAAGCTTCTAACCCCTTTTTCCACTGAGCATCAAAAATGGCATACTGAGTTGGGTTTAATAATAAGTTCGCCAGTCCCTTTAAATCATGAGGGGTCATAGGATGAGTTGACAACGTAGACCATAAAAGATTAGCAAAATAAGGAGACCCCAGCCCATATTCTGTAGACGTGAAGTATAGTTCCTTAATTTCCAAATAACCGATGGGTTCCCACTGTGGGTTGTTTCCCCTGGTCCTGCGAAGCCTGACTGGCACAACTATTTTTGCTGCGATATCAAAATCCCCTTCCCTGAGGGCCTTTCTCTTTAATCGCATCCGGTTATCATGAGGGTCGGGAGGGAATAGATCAGTCTCATGATCTGAATCTATCGGTCCTGGATCAAAGGGGTTCTCCTCCTCCTCACTGCTAGAGCTGCAGTCAGTGATATAAGCTGCTAATGACTGTGAGACAGGATGCCTTCCCCTCCTTTCTCTGGGCAGGGGCGAGGTTGATGGCTGTGGCCGCTCTTCAGTATCAGAGGTGCCAGTTTCAGGTGGGCAGGGAGAGGCAGAGCGGGATGGGGGCCCGGCGGTATCCGCAGACAATACAGCCTAAGACTGCTCTTGCTTTTTCAATGTCTCAAAAATTATTCTTCAGGATGGGAGCATATGCATTACCCGCTCATGTCCCGTAGTAGCTAAATCATAGAGCTTAACCACCACATAATCCCAAACAGCAGGTGTAAAAGTAGAGGAGGCAGTGGCGTCGGGGACATTTAACAGTCACTCATTTTAAAATGAGCTTCATATCCAGCTTTAGCAAGGTTTTGACGCGTTTTGCAAGCAAAGCAAGCATTAGTTCACAAATGCCTCTCTCTTCTCTAGACATATTTTGTCCCATGTTCCCCCAGCTTACCTCCTTCTCGTGGAGAGATTATTTCAGGCCCACTCCTGGTTTTTGCACCAGCACTTCCAGTTCTGGGGGGCTTTGCCAATTGCAGCCAGATAGGCTGTTCCTTGCTTCTCACATGAGGTAGCAGTTATCGGCAATGGAAAGATGGGGACAACTGGGCTGGATAAGAAGCCAATTTTTATTGAGAATACAAAAGGTTTATATAGGATATACTAGGGTACATCTGTATGATTTTTATCTATAGAATTCTATTTTTGGTAACAATTTCCCATTGGTTATACATTCTTCATTACATCAGTTACTTGGTAATCATTACAAAATTTCACAACACGTTTCTTGGTTACTTCTACCCCAGAGATCAGTTATCTGTGTGTGTCTCTCCCATGGTTTCTGCTCGATCAGGCCTAAGATATCAGGTTGCTTTATCAGTTCCATTGTACTCCCTGTCTTATCTCCCATAGACAACTTATTCTATAAGCAGCTGGAGAATGTTTCAGGGTCACCAGTCCAGGTTCTTGTAAGTGACTTTAACCTACCAGACATCTGCTGGGAACTTAATACAGCAGAAAAGAGGCAGTCCAGGAAATTTTTAGAGACCCTCGGGTGTTGACCATCCAGGTGGCTTTTGCTAAGTTCAGTTCCCAATTTCTGAAGGTTTTCCCCCCAAGTACCTTCAGGGTAGTCTTAAGTAGTCCGTTGCATCGTTCAACTTTCCCAGCAGTTGGTGCATGATAGGGGATATGATAGATCCATTCAATACCATGTTCTTTGGCCCAGGTGTTTATAAGGCCGGTCTTGAAATGGGTTCCGCTGTCCAACTCAATTCTCTAAGGGGTGCCATGTCTTCACAGGACTTGTTTTTCTAGGCCCAAGATGGTATTCCAGGCAGTAGCATGAGGCATGGGGTAGGTTTCCAACCATCCTGTGGTTGCTTCCACCATGGTCAGCGCCTAGTGCTTGCTTTGGTGGGTTTGGGGCAGTGTGATGTAGTCAGTTTTCCAGGCTTCCCCATACCTGTACTTTAACCATCGCTCACCGTACCACAGAGGCTTCACCCGCTTGGCCTGTTTGATTGCAGCATGGGTCTGGTAGTTGAGGATGACCTGTGAGATGTTGTCCATAGTAAGGTTCACCCCATTGGTATGTTGCATCTCTCCCCTGATGACCAGAGGCATCATGGGCCCAACGAGCTAGGAATTATTGTCCCTTGTTCTGCCAGTCTAGATCCACCTGTGATACTTTCACCTTGGAAGCTCTGTCCACCTGCTCATTGTTGCGATGCTCTTCATTAGCCCAACTCTTGGGTACGTGCACATCCATGTATCGAATCTTCATGGTCAACTTCTTTACTCAGATGGCAATGTCCTGCCAAATCTCGGTGGCCCAGATGGGTTTCCCTCTGCACTGCCAGTTGGCCTTTTTCCAGCGATCCAGCCATCCCCACAGACCATTAGCTACCATCCATGAGTCGGTATAGAGATAGAGCCTCCACCACTTCTTTCGTTTGGCAATATCCAAAGCCAGCTGGAAGGCTTTAAGCTCTGCAACCTGACTCGATCCACCTTGTCCCTCAGTCTCTGGTGCAACTCGTCGTGTGGGGTTCCAGACTATAGCTTTCCATTTCCAGTTAGTGCCTATAATTCGTCAGGAACCATCAGTGAAGAGGGCATATCGTCTTTCAGTCTCCGGTAGCTCATTTTATTGTTGGGCTCCCTCGGCACGTGCCACTTGTTCCTCTTCTTCTTCCGAAGATAATCCAAAAGTCTCCCCTTCAGGCCAGTTTGTTATAATTTCTAGAATCCCAGGGTGATTTGGATTTCCAATACAGGCACGCTGGGGATGAGGGAAATCCATTTCCCCCATGTGGTGTTGGTGGTGTGATATGTGGAAGGAACCTTTCCTTTAAACATCCACCCCAGCACTGGTAGCTGGGGTGCCAGAGGCAGCTGCGTTTAGGTGCCAATTACTTCTGAGGCAGCTTGAACTACTTCATAGGCGGCCAAGATTTCCTTCTCTGTGGGAGTGTAGTTTGCTTCAGACCCTTTGTAGCTCTGGCTCCAGAATCCCAGTGGTTGATCCTGAGTCTCCCCAGATACCATCTGCAAAAGGCTCTAGGACAGACTATGGTTCCTGGCTGCAGAGTAGAGCACATTCTTCACCTCTGGTCCCGTCCTGACTGGGCCAAGGGCTACCACATGAGCGATTTCCTGCTTGATCTGGGTGTAGGCTTGTTGCTGTTCAGGGCTCCAGTGGAAATCATTCTTCTTGCGGGTGACCAGGTAAAGAGGGCTCACAATTTGGCTGTACTCGGGAATGTGCATTCTCCAAAAACCTATGGTACCTAGGAAAGCTTGTGTTTCCTTCTTGCTGGTTGGTGGAGACATTGCTGTGATCTTGCTGATTACCTCTGTTGGGATCTGACGACATCCATCTTGCCACTTTACTCCTAGGAACTGAATTTCTTGAGCTGGTCCCTTAACGTTAATTCGCCTAACGGCAAAACCAGCTTTCAGCAAAATTTGGATAATCTTCTCTCCTTTTTCGAAGACTTCCCCTGCTGTGCTCCCCCATACAATGATGTCATCGATATACTGTAAATGTTCTGGAGCCTTGCCCTTTTCCGGTGTGGTCTGGATCAGTCCATGGCAGATGGTAGGACTGTGCTTCCACCCCTGGGGCAGTCGGTTCCAAGTGTACTGCACTCCCCTCCAGGTGAAGGCAAACTGAGGCCTAAATTCTGCTGCCAAAGGAATGGAGAAGAAGGCGTTGGCAATATTGTTGGTCACGTACCACTCTGCTGCCTTGGACTCCAGCTTGTTCTGAAGTTCCAACATGTCTGGAACGGCAGTGCTCAGTGGAGGTGTGACCTCATTCAGGCCACGGTAATCCACCGTCAGTCTCCATTCTCCACTGGAATTGCACACTGGCCATATAGGGCTGTTGAAAGGTGAACGAGCCTTTCTGAGCACCCCTTGGCTCTCCAGTTTACAAATCATCTCATGGATGGGAATCACAGAGTCTCT
This sequence comes from Geospiza fortis, assembly GCF_000277835.1. Lineage (NCBI taxonomy): Eukaryota > Metazoa > Chordata > Aves > Passeriformes > Thraupidae > Geospiza > Geospiza fortis. The sequence goes on from NW_005055315.1 coordinate 13,300, forward strand.
GCTGGTATGATATTGCCGACAGTGTACCGTTACTGTGGGGATTGGTACCTGTTGTTCTTCAACTCTCAGCTGTCCCACAGCAGAGGGGTCGTCTGAGAGACCAGGCAAGGGATTTAGTCTTCTGATGTCTTTTATCTCTACAGCAGCTATACTGAAAGCCCAACAATGTCCTTTTGGGTC
>NW_005055316.1:0-1899 GCF_000277835.1 Geospiza fortis
GATCTTGAGGATGGGATCATGAGCTGGCGGGGGTGACCTGGGCCAGCATTGGCTGTGTCTGTGGTGTCCTCCTGCTTGGGGTGTCCAGAGTGTCCCTATGTTCTGCCTCAGCCCAGAGTGGCCTCAGTGTCCCTGTTCCCAATGTGTCTGTGCCAGAGGGATGTGGTGCACGCATGGCTGTGACACAGACATGTCCCCCTGCCTATCCAAATCTTTTGGGGACCACCCACACACAATTTCTCACAAGAACTGTTGTCCCCATGGGGACAGTTTGGGGACAGCCACCACACCCTGTGTCCCCTGTGCCTCTGTCCCCACGGTGCCACCCTCATCCAGCCCTGTCCCTTCTCCCTTCCAGCCCAGACCCTCGGCCTCGCTGGGGAGTCCTCAGGGCGACGCCATGGCCCCACCCCGCTGTCCCCAGCCCCACGATGGCCCTGGCAGGCTGGTGTCCCCTGTCACCCACAGGTGCCCAGACCACCCAGCTCCTGGTGGAGCCCCCCTGGAGGCCGGCGGTGCTGTGGGACCGGGTGACACTGACCTGCCAGGGCTCGGGGACCACCGGTGCCACCACCTGGTACAAGGATGGGCAGCACTGGGAGCAGGGACAGGACCACTTCACTGTCACTGAGAGTGGCACCTACACATGCGACAGACCCAGCACTGGGCTTAGCCCATCTGTGAGCATCTTAGATGGTGAGGGATGTTTGGGTGTCCCCAACCTGGAACCCACCGAACCCCGAGGGCTCTGGGTGTGCTCTGCTCCATGGGTCACCCCCTGTGTGATTAGAGCCTGTCCCGTGCTCTGGGGACATCCCAGAGCATCCCAGTGTTGGGGACCCCTGGTGGGCTGGATGTGACCCAATGGGGGGGTCCTGGTGCCATCGGATGTGACAGGACCCCTCTGTCCCCCAGACTGGCTGGTGCTGCAGGTGCCAGCACAGGTGCTGCTGGAGGGGGACACGGTGACACTGCGCTGCTGGGGCTGGTGGAACTACACATGGTCAAATCGGTGACCTTCTACCGCTAGGGGAAAGAACTGGAAGGACTCCATAAAGGGCTGAGCTGTCCCTGTCCCCTCTGTGGCTGCACCATAGCGGCCGCTACCTCTGCGGGGACCGGGTGGTGTCACAGTGGAGCAAGTTGGAGCTGGTGACAGTCACAGTGCACAGTGAGTGCAGGGATGGGGACAGGGAAGCCAAACATCCTCCAAGGGTTTCCCCACCACTGCCTGAATCCTTCATCCCTCCCTTTACTCCTCCCTGGGTCACCCCAAATTTCCCAAGTCCATCTTGGTTTCCCCCAGGACTGCCCAGTTTCCCCTGCAGATCCCTCATCCCTCTCTTCGTCCTCCCCATTCCTCCCTGGATTCCCCACCCCTTCCAAGGTCCCTGTTCCACCTTCTGCTCTCCATTCCCTGGGTCCTCCCACCCATCTCTAATCCCCAAATCATTCCCTGAGGCTCCTCAGTCTCTCGTCTGGTTCCCCATCCCTGCCTGGGTCTCTCCCTTGTTCCACGGGGTCTCGCCATTGTCCCCAGGTCCCAACATGCCTCCCAGGGCCCCCTTCTGCTCACTGGGATTTTCTCAGCTCCCCTACAATCTCCCTCTTTCCCCTCCCATGTCCCACACCCCTCCTGGGCCCCAGTCCCTCCTGTATCCCCCCACAGGGATCCCACTCTCGGGGGTGTCCCTATCAGCACAGCCCCCTGGGGGACAGGTGGCACTCGAGGACAGCCTGGTGCTGAGCTGCATGGTGGCCACAGGGACAGGTCCCCTGTCCTTCTCCTGGCACCGGGAGGGCTCAGGGGCACCACTGCCCAGCACCGGCCCCCGCCTGGAGCTGAGCCACGTTGGGGACAATGACAGCGGCCAGTACCGGCGCCGGGGCAGCGACGGG
>NW_005055316.1:2063-3178 GCF_000277835.1 Geospiza fortis
GGGGTCCCCTCCTGGAGCTCAGGCCATCGATGTGGGACATTCGGGCACCTACCAGTGCGTGGCCATCAACCAGCTGGGACAGGACGGGCACCGCGTGTTCCGGGCACTCAGCCCAGAGCTCGTGACAGCGCAGTACACAGGGACACACAGGGTCAATGGTGGGGTCACAGAGGGTTACTTGGAGGTGCAAACCCCTGGGGTGATGGGTGACCCTGGTGTGTCCCTCTCTGTTTCTTGCAGTGGCTGCAGGGGTCAGTGGGGCCCTTTTGTTTGTTCTCCTGCTCGTGGGTGTCATTGTGACCTGGCACTGGTGGCACCGTGTGGGTGGGTGACAATGGAGGGACAGGGGTCCCATGGAGCTGTAGAGGCCCCCAGAGTTGGGCCACAGCACCCACAGCTCCAGAACTGTGACCTTGGCTGGGCGTCCTTTAGGGTTTGGGCAGGTGCTGGAGGGTCCTGCAGGGATGTTGGGGGTTCTTTCAGGGCCCCTGGTGTTGTTTGGGGGGTCTCTGTCACAGCTGGGTTTTGGGTTCTTGAGACTGACTGGGTTGAGGACACTGGAGAAGTTCTGTGGGGCTTCAGGGAGGCTTGGGCACCCCATGGGGGTTCAGGAATTCTGAGAGAGTTCAGGGCCCTGGGATGCCAGAGTCACCCCTCCCCTCTTTCCTTTGCAGCCACCAGGAAGCAACAGGAAAGGTGAGTGGGGGGCTCAAACCACACTCTCCCCTTTTACCCCAAACCCCCAAGACCTCCCATTCCCTCCCCCACATCCCCTTTATTCCCTCAGGGCCCCTCCCAGATCCCCCGGCCCCCCCAGAGGAGGGGGAGGTGCTGTACACCCACGTCGTGGTCACCAAGAGGGCAGGGGGTGAGTACGGGGGGGACACACGCAGAGGGACACGGCACCCACGAGTGTCACCCCACCCAGATCCCACAGCCCGTGTCTCTCGCAGCGTCCCCCCGTGCCACCACCCTCCAGGATCCCCAGGTGACCTACGCGGAGCTGCGGGGACCCCAGGGGCGACCGCGGGAACCCGGTGACATCTACGGGAATGTGCTGTGACACTGGGGGGAACTGGGGGGCACTGGGGGTCCCCACCCATGGGCACCCACTC
>NW_005055316.1:6946-7953 GCF_000277835.1 Geospiza fortis
CACCCAGCTCCTGGTGGAGCCCCCCTGGACCCCAGCGGTGCTGTGGGACCGGGTGACACTGACCTGCCAGGGCTCGGGGACTGCCGGTGCCACCACCTGGTACAAGGACGGGCAACGCTGGAGGCAGGAGGGACAGCACCGCCTCACTGTCACTGAGAGTGGCACCTACACGTGTGAGAGACCTGGCAGTGGGCACAGCCCTCCTGTGAGAGTCTTAGATGGTGAGGGGTGTTTGGGTGTCCCCATCCTGGCACCCGCAGTGACCCCAGGGCTCTGGGTGGGCTCCACTCCATGGGTCACCTCCTGTGTGACAAGAGGCCGTCCGCTGCTCTGGGGACATCCCAGAACATCCCAGTGCCCGTGGATCCTGTTTGCGGAATTGGGGATCCCTGGTGTGCTGTGTGTGAGCCAATATGGGGGTCGCGGTGGCATTGAGACCCGCCAGGTCCCCTCGGTGTAACAGGACCCCTGTGTCCCACAGCCTCATTGGTGCTGCAGGTGCCGGCACGGGCGCTGCTGGAGGGGGACACAGTGACACTGCGCTGCCGGGGCTGGCGGGACAACCCAGTCAGCTCAGTGTCTTTCTACCACGAGGAGAAGAAACTGCAGGAGCTCCGCGATGGGACTGAGCTGTCCCTGTCCCCTCTGCAGCTGCACCACAGCGGCAGCTACAGCTGCAAGGGCTGGGTGCAATCCTGGGTGTCATGGGGATGGGAGAAGTCGGCACCAGTGACAGTGACAGTGCATGGTGAGCAGCCCACAGCCTCCAACCCGACACCCCCACAGCCCCTTGTCAGGGACTCGGGCTCACAAAGCCCCCTCCCCTCTCCTTCCCAGAGCTCTTCTCGGTTCCGGTGCTGGAGGGTCCTCCTGAGCCCACCGTGGGGTCCCCCCTGACTCTCAGCTGCCTCAGCACCCCCAGCCCGCTGCGGCCCCGAGCCCCCCTCCTGCACGTGTTCTACCGGGACGGGCAGGTGGTGGGGGGCCCGCAGGAGTCCCCGCAGCCG
>NW_005055316.1:12340-13455 GCF_000277835.1 Geospiza fortis
GTGCGTGTGCCTGGCCCTGGTACACTGCTACGCTGCCAGTGGGCACTGGGATCCAACCTGCTGCCTTGGCGGCTTCTGCCCGCTGCCGGTGGTGGTGCCGGGACCGATTGGTGCCCGTGAGTTTGCAAAAGGAGCGATTTCCCCTCCTGCCTCCCGTCCGAGGCCGCCATGGCCCCTGAGGGGATGGAGCTGGAGCGGGGCGCCCCCTGCTGGGCGGGAGTGCTCCCTGCAGCGCCCCCTGCTGGCCGCGGTTATAACTGCCACAAAAACCAACAGCGCTGAGCGGGAGGGAAAGTTCTGGGTTTGTGTTGTTTGTTCTGTACTGGTTTATAAATTTCCCAGTAAAGAGCTGTTATTCCTTTTCCTACACTTTTGCCTGGAAGTCCCATAACTTTTCAAATTTAAAAAAGTTTTAGGCATGGGTCTTCTTTCCATTCCAGGAACCTTCCTACTTTCCTTGGTATATATTTCTCATTTAAATGAGTTGCCAACTCCTCAGTTCCAGAGTAGATAGGACAGACATGCCAAGAACAGACATGGTCAGGGACTTGGCCACCTCATGCTCCGCCTTTTAAGCCAGTTGGGCCACCAAGGGCCCTCTCCCCAGGTGGCACTTCTGGTCATGTTGCCACTCAGGAGCTGGCATTGGCAGAGTGTCGCACTGTCCCTAATGTGCCTTTTCTGACAGACTGATGGACAGATGGGGCCCTGTCTCACCAAAAGCAAGGCCTGACCCACCCCTGCCACACACAGCTGTACCAAAATGTCTCCAGACACCAAACCTTTCCAGTCTCCGAGTGCCCTGGGGAAAGGGAGAGGCTCTGGAACCCCTACAGGGCCTTTGTGACATCCTTGTGTGGGGAACACGGCAGAAGAGGGGTTTGGGACAGGGGACCAGAGCATCCAAGGCCTCCAGAAGGCCACTTTGGCCATCAAAGCAAGGAAGGCCCAGGGCCCTGTCCTGGACAAACAAACCCTGGACACTCTCCCCAGCATGTTTCCTCCACCTTCCTAGAATTCCTCCTACCTACCCTTTGGACTGCGATCCTTGTTGCTGTTGCTGTAGGTTTTAATCTCTGATTGCTGTGTCAGGAAATTGTTCTTCTCTCAGCCCT
>NW_005055317.1:0-13452 GCF_000277835.1 Geospiza fortis
ACTCCCGTCTTTCCAAACCAAGACAGAGATCTTAGTAAACCTGATTGCTTCTTAGAATATTCAAATTTAATTATTTTTGCACGCATTTTCTTTAAATGAATTATAGGATTGGATGCCAGTCTTTCATGGATTAGTGGTTGGAAGAAAAGGGACTCTTAAACACTTATGAATTATAAAATTTAAAGCAGCCTCAAATTAAACAGTTCTTTGAGAGTTTAAAACATTTTCAACTTCTTTTTGAAAAATGAGAGAAGTGTAGTTCTGCTTCAGACTGAATTTTAAATCATTGCATTAGGAATATTGTACTCTGTTCTTTAAGAAAACTAGATCTTTTAATGATACAAATAATGAGAAAGGATGGGTATATCTCGCTTGTGGGAACAGTACCAAACACCTGGCATCTTAAATCAAGATTAGAACAAGAGAATGTTGACCCTAAAGGCTCTGCTAATCTGTGTGTTTGCTGAGTGTGCTGTGAGAAATCACTTCAGTGGAAAACCGCTGTATGTGTGTGTGACTTACTTTGGCCGAAGACAGTCACATGAATGGAATGCTTGAGACGTGTTTTGTGTTACAAAATTAGCAGAGATTCTAGGGTCCAATTAGAGCATGGTTGTTTATCTGTAGTGGACAATAATAAAGGGAGCTCACATGAGGGAAAAGGAAGGGGAAGAGAAAAAAAACACCACCTGTGGAACTCAAAAACTACAACACTATCGTGCTTTCATCTCTGACATCTTGATTTTTTACATTAAGATTTTTTCTTTGCATTTGATTTCATCACCAACACACCTATCAGAAATGACTGTACATGGGACACTCAATAAAACTCATTATGTACTGAGATTATGGAAAGTAACTTAAATATTTAATAAACTTTTCTCTAAGTTAGAAATACTAGATTTCTTTTTTTTAAGTATGGTCTAAATCAGTTTAAATAGAGTTTAAGGGCTCTTGATCAAAGATTGGGGAACACTAAGATGTCGGATACGTCATGCAAATAATAAAGAATGAACAGAGATGTAATTGTTCAAAACTTCTCATTTTTTTTTGTAAAAGAATAATACTATTAAGCATATCTGGAAAAAATAATTTACATTTTCAAATGAGAAAAAAAAATACTTTTTAAGCTGAGTGATTGTATTTATTTTTACACTTCAGTTGTGACCAGTGCATCTATTGCATGTTTTACAAGGATTGGTGCTTTATAAGAAAACTCTGTGCATGTTGAAGTAGTATCAAAAATGCTACACATTAGTGTCCTGTAACAAGTTAAACTTACTGTTTGTGCCTTGGAATTATCTATCAATATTTTTGGGAAAAAGATTTGTGATAAAGTCCAGACAGGAGTGCTGGTGTTTGCTGTTGTTTTTGGTTGGGTTTTTTTTTCTTAAATGAGGTCTTCCCTCTCAGTTTGGACATGTAAATATGTTTTCTGGTATGCCAGTATAGTAACTATGTTTGCTATGCATTAACAGTGACTGAAGATATATTTTGAAACTACCCAGGTGTAATTTTTGATGGTGTAGAATAGAGCTTACAAAATTTTTTACATGCTTTGCATTTTTATATTTACTTCATGTATGCAGTACGGGTGCCTTATTTTAGTTTATTGTCCTGTTAAGTACCACTAACTGGAATTCATATTCCAACAATAACTGCATTTCAAAGGTTACTTCTCATGACGATTCTCACAAGAATCATTTGTCATGCCAATGGCAGCATCAACTTTATAAGTGAGCTAATACAAAAAAATGCAAATTTGTTCAAACCCTTTGAAATTAATTGGATTTGGACTTGATAAGGTTTTATTAGAAATAAAAAACTCATATGGGTTAGTTTGGGGGTTTTTTAATAATGAAAAGCTCAAGTGAGGACATTATATATTATTATTTAAGCCAGACAGAAAATGCTTTCAGGTGCTTTCTGATTTTTTTTTTTAATAGAAGAAAAGAATCCTTTTGTATGTCTTAGTGTCAAGGAACACTGTCTCAATCAGAGGGAAGCTACCATTTAAAGAAATGTATATTGCAAAACATTCCAGTTTTTTCCCAGGCACCATTGTTTTTCAAAATTATGACAAAATTTAGTTTGAGAATCATCTGCTTTGATTTGATTTAATTGTTAACTGTAATGAAGGCTCTCTAAAATGGCACTATGCAACACATGCATGGAAGAGGTGGCAAGTGAAGCCTCCAGGACTGTGCTACTGCTGGTTAAATGGTTATGGTTTTTTGAGGCATTTCACCATATTAAATTGGCAACTAGGTAGACATAGCTAGTTGCTTGTGCTGACTGGAAGTGTATTGTCTTCAGAAAGTCTGCCCCTGATTTACAAAAAAATAAAACAAGCCCAAACCCCAAAACCATACACCCTGATCTTTGGAAACTCCCTGGGCTTTTTTCGATGGCCTGGCACTTCTGACCCACAAAAATATATGGCTTTTTTTGACACTGGCACTCAGTGTACCCTGATGCCATCAAGGTACGTGGGACAGGAATCCATTTCTATTTCTGGGGTGACAGGGCGATCCCAGCAGCTGACAGTACTGGAAACTGAAGTGAGTTTGACTGGGAAGGAGTGGCAGAAACACCCCATCGTGACTGGCCCAGAGTCCCCATGCATCCTCAGCATAGACTATCTCAGAAATGGGTATTTCAAAGACACAAGAGGACATAGCTGAGCTTTTGGGATAGCTGCTCTAGAGACAGAAGACATCAGACAACTGAATACCCTGCCCGGTCTCTCAGTTGACCCCTTGGCTGTGGGACTGCTGAGGGCTGAAAAACAACAGGTACCAATAGCCACAGCAACAATGCACCGTTGACAATACCGCATCAACCGAGACACTGTGATTCCCATCCATAAGATGATTCGTGAACTGGAGATCCAAGTGGTGGTCAGCAAGGCTTGTTCACCCTTTAACAGCCTTATGTGGCCAGTGCGTAAGTCCAGTGGAGAATGGAGACTGATGGTAGATTACAGTGATCTGAATGAAGTCACGCCACCACTGAGTGATTCCGTGCCTGACATGCTGAAGCTTCAGTATGAGTTGGAGTCCAAGGCAGACAAGTGGTATGCAACCACTGATATTGCCAATGCATTTTTCCCCATTCCTTTGGCAGCAGAGTGCAGGCCCCAGTTTGCCTTCACCTGGAGGGGTGTGCAATACACCTGGAACTGGCTGCCCCAGGGGGGGAAACACAGTCCCACCATCTGCCATGAAATGATCCAGGCTGCAGTGGAAAAGGGTGAGGCTCCAGAACATCTGCAGGACATTGATGACATCATTGTATGGGGGAACACAGAAGGGGAAGTCTTTGAGAAAGAAGATTATCCAGATTCTCCTGGAAGCTGGTTTTGCCATTAAGTGAAGTTTAGGGACCTACTTATGAAATTCAGTTTCTAGGAGTCAAGTAGTAAGATGGTCGTTGCCAGATCCCCATGGAGGTAATTACCAAAATCACGGCTATGTCCCCATCTCCCAGCAAGAAGGAAACCCAGACTTTTCTAGGAGCTGTGGGCTTTGGGAGGATGCACATCCCGAAGTACAGCACAATTATAAGCACTCTTTATCTTGTGACACAAGAAAGAAAAGTGATATCCAGTGGACCCTTGAACAAAATGGGGCAGGATTTGAAAAATATGCTCTATACTGCAGCCAGGGAGTATCGTCCTTCCTGGAGCCAGTGGCAGAAGGGATCTAGAGAGACATGAGGATCACTGCTCAGGTTCTGGAGTCGGGGATACAAAGGATCTGAGGCCAGCCACACTCCAACTGAGAAGGAGACTTGTGACTTGTGAAGGGGTTTGAGCTGCCTCAGAAGTAATTGGCACCAAAGCACAGCTGCTTCTGGCACCCCAACTACCTGTGCTGGGTTGGATGTTCAAAGGAAAAGTTCCATCCATGCATCATGCCACCAACGCCACATGGAGCAAGTGGATAGTTCGGATCACACAGCAAGCCCGGGTAAGGCATCCTAATCACCCCGGGATTCTGGAAATCATAACAAACTGGCCTTAAGGGGAGACTTTTGGATTATCTTCTGGAGAACAGGAGGAGCAAGTGACATGTGCCAAGGAAGCCCCACCATTTAATGAGCTACCAGAGAGTGAAAGATTATATGCCCTCTTCACTGATGGTTCCTGCCGAATAGTAGGCGCTAACTGGAAATGGAAAGCTACTGTATGGAGCCCCACACAGTGAGTTGCACAAGCTACTGACAAGGTGGATCGAGTCAGGTTGCAGAGCTTAAAGCCGTCCAGCTGGCTTTGGATATTGCCGAACGAGAGAAGTGGCCAAGGCTCTATTTCTACACTGACTCATAAATGGTAGCTAATGCTCTGTGGGGATGGCTGGATTGTTGGAGAAAGGCCAAGTGGCAGCACAGAGGGAAAACCATGTGGGCTGCTGAGATTTGGCAGGACATCACCCATGATGGCTCTGGTCATCAGGGGATAGATGCAACATACTGATGGGCTCATGACTGAGGGGTGGATCTAACTATTGACAGTATCTCACAGGTCATCCACAGATGTGAGACATGCACTGCAATCAAGCAGGCTAAGCAGGTGAAGCCTCTATGGTACAGTGGGCAATGGTGAAAGTATAGGTTTGGAGAAGCATGGCAAGTTGACTACATCACCCTTCCCCAAACCTGCCAAGGCAAGTGCTACATGTTGACCATGGTGGAAGCAACCACTGGACAGTTGGAGACCTACCCTGTTCCTCATACTACTGCATGGAACACCATCTTGTATTGGAATTAAAAGCCAATATAGCTGGATGGAACATGCCTGGGCTTGTCTGGCCCTAGCTGCTTGACCAAAGGCAGCAACTGTGGTGGTTTCACCTCAGAGACACCTTTGGCTAGATGGATGTTGCAGCTGGGTGCTTGGGACAAGTCCAGTCATGCAGGAGCTCAGGTTTACCTCTGGCAGAGAAGCTTTAAGGCGAGGTGAAGGAAAAGGAGTCGTGTTCTGCTAGAGGGTTTTGATCCAGAGCTTTATTCCTGGCCCACAAGCCTCTGAATCCAGCAACAGCTCTAACAGAACTTGCCGAACCGCGTGGTTGCTGTGTCTTTTAACCCTGGGGAGAGGGGGAGGGAAGGGGTAGGGATCTCACCAATCAGGTAAGGGGGGGAAGTCTCAGGGGACAAATGACACCTGGATGGCCCAATGTCACTCCAGGGCTGAAAGGCATCTTTTGAACTCTGCCAATCACTCGACACCCTTCTGGAATGACAGGATTGAGACAGCACTCAGCAGGGGTCAGGGTGGGGGAAAGGAGAGGTGATTGATACCTGGGGAAGGAATCTACAGGGAGAAACCCAAGGTATCTGAGGCAAACTATGACATCGCACCGCAACAATCTTGGGCCTGGAAAAGCAAGTCCTGTGGAGACACGGCACCGCTGAGAGATTTGAGCTGGACAACAGGATCCATTTCAAGAACAGCCTTAGAAACACCTGGGCCAGAGAACATGGTATCAAGTGGGTATATTATATTCCCTATCACTCGCCAGCTTCAAGGAAAGTTGAACATTGTAATGGACTGCATAAAATCACCTTGAAGGCTCTTGGTGGGGGGACCTTCAAAGATTGGGAGCTGCATTCAAAGACTGGGAGCTGCATTTAGCAAAGACCACCTGGGTGGTCAACACCAGAGACTCCATCAATTGAGCTAGTCCTGCCCAATCTGAACTAGTGCACATAGTAGGTGGTGATAAAGTCCCTGTGGTACACATGAGAGGTATTTTAGGAAAGACTGGATTAGTCCCACCTCAGACAAAGGCAAACCCATCCATGGGATTGTTTTTTCTCAAGGACCTGGTTACACTTGGTGGGTAATTCAGAAAATGGGGAAATTCCTTGTGTACAACAAGGAGACCTAGTTTTAAGTGAGAACTGTGTGTAAGGCTTCATTGTGAATATGTATATAAGTAGAGTTTAAAGAGGGTATTGAGTTGAGTATGATGTAGATGGTAATAAAGGGTCAATAATATCTTAGGTTACAATGTAAGATGTAATCCAAAGTATGTATTCTATTACCATCTTCATAAGCTGTTAAGAATAGGTGGGGTAGTGTTCTTTATCTCTTCCATGACATCCCTGATAACTCCCTCCAGGGTTTATCTTCTGCTAACAGGCCATCAAGTCTCACTGCATGAATCATACCATTGTGAAATGCTCCACCCAAGGGGAGGAACAAAGCATTCCCACCTGGATATAATCTGATATTTGGAACACCATGAACAGCACTACCCACTGCATTCACAGAGGAGAAGAGCTCTATAATCACCACTGGACCTCCAGAAAAGGACCAAGCTTCACTACAGGATCACTGATTCGACAGAATCACATTAATCACTCCAATAGGACTGCAACCACCATTTAATCAGACTGCCACTACCACCCTGACCAACAGGGTGTCAGGTTGTATTCTGACTGTCAGTTTAAGCCAGTTTTTCTGTATTTTTACCTTTATCATAATTTTCCTAATAAATTGTAATTCTGACTTGAGATCTCCCACTGGTTTGCTTTCAAACTAGTCCACACTCCGCATGTAAGTTGCCACACTGAAACCTTCCTTGTGTGCCTTGGTAACTTCTGCCAATTGCTGAGCCTCTTCTGTGCCCTGTGTTTCAGCAAAAATAAAGTGTAACCAGTGCTTCTGTGTGTGAAGGAAAATGCTGGAAGGGCATGTGAGTGTTTTCTTGTGGATGGTAATGCTTTTTACACATATTTGCCTTTTTTGGAGCTGTTTATCAATTGCTAGGTGCTTTTCAAAAGGTAAGATCATGGAATCATAAATCAGTAAGTCTGGAAAAGTCCTCTAAGATCATCGAGTCCAATTCTTAAACTAGCACCACTGTGTTTTGCACAAAACCATGTCACCAAGTGCCACATCCACATGCCTTTTGGGCACTTCCAGGGATGGTGATTCTATCACTTCCCGGGCCAGCCTGTTCTGATACCTGATCATCGTTTCAATTAAGAAATTTTTCTTAATATTCAATCTAAAGCTCCCCTAGTACAACCTGAGGGCTGTCACTTTTTACTTGGGAAAACAGACCAACCCCTAACTTGCTATAACCTGCTTTCAGATAGTTGTAGAGAGCAAGAATTACAGAAGAAAATCACAGAATCATTTAGGTTGGAAGAGACCTTTGATCGATAACCACCTTGTCAACTAGACCATAGCACTAAATGCTACATCCAGTCATTTCTTGAATACCTCCAGGGATGGTGACTCCACCACCCTCCTAGGCAGCCCATTCTAATGTTTAACAACCCTTTCCATGAAGAAATTTTTTCTCATGTCCAACCTGACCGTCCCCTTGCGCAGCTTGAGGTCTTATCCTCTTGTTCTGACACTGGGTGCCTGGGAGAAAAGGCTGATCCCCACTTGGCTACAACCTCCTTTCAGGTACTTGTAGAGAGCAATGAGGTCTCCCCTGAGCCTCCTCTTCTCCAGGCTAAACACCCCAACTCCTTCAGCCACTCTTCATATGTCTTGTGCTACAAACCCTTCACTAGATTTGCTGCCCTTCTTTGGACATGCTCCAGCACCTCAATGTCTTTCTTGTAGTGAGGAGCCTAAAACTGAACACAGAATTCAAGGTGTGGCCTCACCAGTGCCAAGTAGAAGGGGACAATCACTTCCCTGGTCCTGCTGGTCACACTGTTTCTGATACAAGCCAGGATGCCATTGGCCTTCTTGGCCACCTAGGCACATGTTGGCTCATATTCAGGTGGCTGTTGACCAGTACCACCACATTCTGTTCCACCAGGCAGCTTTCTAGACATTCTTCGTCATTCCTGTAGCATTGCATGGGGTTGTTGTGATCCAAGTGCAGGACCTGGAACTTCGCCTTATTGAACATCAAACAGTTGGCCTCTGCTCATTGATCCATCTTGTCCAGATCCCTCTGCAGAGCCTTCCTACCCTCCAGCAGATCCACACTCCTACCCAACTTGGTATCATCTTCAAACTTACTGAGGGTTGCAATAGAGCCCCTCATCCATATCATTGATCAAGATACTAAACAGGACTGGCTCCAATACTGAACCCTGAGGACCAGGACTTGTGACTGGCCACCAACTGGATTTAATTTCATTCACCACCATTCTCTGGGCCCAGCCATCCAGGCAGTTTTTTACCCAGTGAACAGTGTACCCATACAAGAAATGAGCAGCCATTTTCTCCAGGAGAATGGTGTGGAAGACAATGTCAAAGGCTTTAATTAAGTCTCGGTAAACAACATTCACAACCTTTCTCTCATCCGCTCAGTGGGTCACTTTGTCATAGAAGACAATCGGGTTGGTCAAGCAGGACCAGTGTTTCCTAAGCACATGCTAGCTGGGCTTGATCTCCTTTTCTTGCACATGTCATATGATTGCACTCAAGATAATCTGCTCCCTGACCTTCCCTGGAACCTAGGTCAGGCTGACAGGCCTGTAGTTCCTCAGATCCTCCTTCTGACCCTTCTTATAGATGGGCATTCCATTTGCTCACTTCCAGTCAACTGGGCTCTCTCCACTTTACCAGGACTGCTGGAAAATTATTGAAAGATGCTTAGTGAGCTCTTCTCCCAGCTCCCTCAGTATCCTTGGGTTGATCCCATCTGGTCCCCTGGACTTATGGGTGTCTAAGTGGCATAGCAGGTCACTGACATTTTATCCCTGGAATATAGTGGTTTCATTGTGCTTCCCATCCCTGTTTACTGGCTCATGATGTTGGATACCCTGAGGACAACTGATCTTTCTGTTAAAGACTGAGGCAAAGAAGGCTTTAAGTTCCCCCGCCTTTTTCTCAGCCTTTGTCATTATATTTCCCTGTGCATCCAATAAAAGATGAAGATTGTCCCGAGTCCCTCTTTTGCTGCTGATGTATGTGTAAAAGCATTTTTTATTGTCCTTTGTATTGGGTCTGACTGAGATAGAGTTCCTTTTTCCTCAGTAGCCCTCACAGTGCTTTGCTTTGCATTCGTAGCTGGAAGGGTGTTGAGAACACACCAGCATTTTGGCTACTGCTGAGCAGTGCTATCTCTAACATCCTCCTCCCTCCCCCATCAAGGGGCTGGGAGTGGGCAAGATCCTGAGAGGGGACACAACCAGACCAGCTGACCCAAATTAACCAAAGGGTTATTCCATACCATATGATGTCAGCTCAGATGTAAAAGCTAACAGAGAGAGGAGAAACAGGGGGGGCATTTGTTATTCTACAATGTTTGCGTTCCAGAGGAACAACTACATGTGCTGAAGCCCTGTTTACCAGGAAGTGTCTGAACATTGCTTGCTGATGGGAAGTAGAGATTAACTTTTCCCTTAATTTATGTGCTTGCAAACTTTCACTTGTCTTTTTTTTTTTTCTTTTGCTTTAGTAAATTGCCTTGTATCAACCTACGAGTTGTTTTCCATCTTATTTTCTCTCCCCTATCCTACTGGAAAAGGGAGTGATAGAGCTGCTTGGTGGGCACCTTGCACTCAGCCAAGGTCAACCCACTACATCTTTTAAGGTAGTAGCCAAATTATGTTTTACTTGAGTTTTGACTCTTCTAATTTTCTGCCTGCATGACTTCACAACATCCTTGTAGTCCTCCTGAGTTTCCTGCCGATTTTTCAAAAGGTGATATACTTTCTTTTTTTCCCTGAGTTTGAGCCAAAGATCTCTGTTCAGCCAGGCCAGTCATCTTCCCTGTCAGCTCGTCTTTATACACATTGGGACAGCCTGTTTCTGCACCTTTAAGATTTCCTTCTTGAAGAATATCCAGTCTTCCTGGACTCCTTTGCCCTTCAGCACTGCCTTCCAAAGGACTCTGTCAACCAGTGTCCCAAACAGACCAAAGCCTGCCCTCTGGAAGTCCAAGGCAGCAGCTCTGCTGGCATCCCTCCTTACTTCTCCAAGAACCAAAAAACTATAATTTCATGATTGCTTTGTCCAAGATGGCCTCTGTGTGAACTGAATATATACAGGTAACACCAAGATGGCCATGATCCACAGTTCAAGTGTGAAGGAAATATTTATTCTATTATTTCACTGGCAAAACAGGGATATATACACTGCTAAGCTTATTTCATCTTAGCAGGGGCAAAAAGTCCTCATGCCATTCCTGGCTCACATATCAAAAACACCTGGCACAGACAAAATTCTTCACAAGGCTGTGTTTTAAAATCTCAGAGCTTCTTATCTCTCCTTCCCACCCCCACTGGGCAGCCTAGGCCTAGTAAAAATGCTTTATAGGTCTTTTATAGCATTCTGTTATCTTCCACAGAAATTCCACTTCTCAAGACAGACAGAAAACAATGCAATTTCAAGCAGTGAATATTCTCATCATGCCCCAGCTCCAAGGTCATTGTGAGTGACAATAATTCTGAAACCAACTATTTTTCCTCTTCAGTCCTCTGATTTTAACCCTTTTCTCCCAATATTCCACCTCCTCACTCAAAAGACCGCTCCTGCTTGGCGTGGTAGAGTAGGACAGGGTAATTTGCTGCGGCACTTAATGGAGTATACATGAACAAAGGAACAAACAATCAACACTCTAAATGTCCTAGTCCTCTTGTCAAGGCAGCTGATCCAGCAGTCACATTGAAGCAGTACATGTCATCAAACTCAGCACAGCATATGTGATGTTGAGACAGGAGATAGTTCATCATTAGCTGGAATGGTAAAGGTTCCAGGTGAAGTGCAGTTACTCCTGCATTCTGGGTAACAATTGCTTTCAATGTCCTATTCACCTCAGGTGAAGGCATACCTCAAGTGCCTTATATTTTTTATGTGGAGAGGAAAAAGGAAAAAGGTTATCACACACAAGGATGTACATAGTAATACTGCAAAGATACATCCAGAAACGTTTGCATGTTGTGAAAGTCTATAAAACACAACAAGCCAACTTGTGACAACGAAGAAAAATAGGCGTGTCATCTTCTTCCAGTAATACCTATGCTGCGACTCCAGTTTCTTCAGCTAGAATTACCTCAGGTCTACTAACTTGAGACAAGGTGATTGCCCACACAGATTGAAGATGTTTGGTTTGCACCCTTTCAGACTGAGCTTCACCTTGGTAAGGGGTTCGTGGCACCAATAAGAGAGTTCCAACTCTGTCCCCTTTAGACAAGGCCTGAGCATTTGCCGAAGATACTAGAAATACAAGAACTTGAGAATCTGATATTAACAGAGCATGTAGCATATTTGGTGGTTTTAGCAAAGAGCAATCCTGACACTGTATTCACAGTAGTGAATACATATCACCATCCCCTTGATGAGGACAGGGGGCCAATGTAAACAACCTGCCAAGTGGTCAAAGCCCACTGACCCCACTTTACTTTCCCCCAGGGTCTATGTAATGCCCTTAAATGCAGCTATGTACAATTAGGCACACTCAATCAAAGCATTCTTGCAGGCATTAAACAACTTCCTTCCCAGTCAATTTCTGCAGAGAGCACATCAGTACCGCCAAGTGTGGAATGGAAGTTCTCCAGTACCCTGAAAGCCCCAGGAAAGTTTGCAGCTGTGTCACTGTTATGAATGGAGATGAGAGCTTAGACAAGTCGTGCCTTTGACTCAGATTTCTGGCAGTAGCTCTGTTTGAGGCAGCCTGCACCCCAAATGGTTCTTGCTCCTGAGTTCTTAAGAATGACTGATTCAGTCTATTAGATAATGAATTATTTATTGAATAGACACAAGATTAACAAATGTAAGATTTTAAACAGACTACTTGCTACACAGGATAAAACAAAAAGAACTACTAGTAGATTAAAAAATACAGTGCACTATAAAAGGTACCTATATTACAGCTAGCAAAGAAATAGTATAGATTAGGAGTCAATGTAACTTACCACCAAACTGATGATGGAGTACACATAAAGTCCTTTCACTCAATTCCTGGGTAAGTATCCGTGGAATTGCATCCAAACTTCAGGGAAAAGCCCTATGTTTCTAGGATGTGTGTAGGAGACTTCTGCCTCCATGAAAGTTTTGTGTAGCTTTTATAGTTTGAAAAGTGAAGTATCTGTCAGTCAGAAATTCCAGCTTATCTCCTCACATCTTGTTCTCAAGGCAAGCTGTTCCTTGTCAGCAGGGATGTTTATTGTATCTTATCTCTCTGGTGTCAGAGATAACTCCTTTACTGTACACCTATCTGGCCTGGGTCATTTATTCCATTCATGTGAGGGGGAGAATGCACAGAACTATTGCACCAACTGATGGACAGAACAGATAAGCTCTTCTGTGGTAAGGGGGGACTTACACAGTCACCCTGTTCAGTACAGGGAATCTCTGGACTGTTTGCTTTACCTTGTTTGGTATTTCTCTAAACTGCCCATGCCCAGCTACCCCGAAAAAAAATGCACAGTAGCACCAGGGCCCGGTATTTTCTTTGGATTAATTGCCCAGCCTTGCTCCCCTAAGTGGGCTTTCAGTGATTCAGCAGCTGCCTCAATTTCTTGTTGCGACTCTGCCATAATCAATAGATCATTGTAGCAGGCACAGGGCCTGCACAATGCCTCCATGGCATTCAGCAGCCTAAGAAATGCCTAGTCATGATGACTGGACCTAAGAAGCCCCTCTTCTGCCTTCGGACTCTTGCTTATCTCTCTGTAAGACTATAGGTCACATTTGCCCTTACTATTGGACAATTTCTAAAACTCCTGTATCCTATAAACCCCCTACTTTTGCCCAGTTTGGCAGAAGACGCTGTCCCTGAGAACCTTCTCAGAAGACTTCAATAAAGACATCTCTGGGGAACCCCACACAGCCAACTCATCTCTCTCCCTGCGGGACTCTTGCTTATCTCTCTGTAAGACTATAGGTCACATTTGCCCTTACTATTGGACAATTTCTAAAACTCCTGTATCCTATAAACCCCCTACTTTTGCCCAGTTTGGCAGAAGACGCTGTCCCTGAGAACCTTCTCAGAAGACTTCAATAAAGACATCTCTGGGGAACCCCACACAGCCAACTCATCTCTCTCCCTGCGGCTTCCAAAGGCACTTAACAAGCAAAGAGCTGAAATCACAAATGAGCTAATAATCACTAAAGAGCTGATCTCACATAAGAGCGGAGCTTGCTAAGGTTGCCTGCAGCTGGGAGATGCCTGGGAGCATGGGCAGACTGTGGTGAACAGGACTGTGCTATCTGGACCTGTGACAGCCAGCCGAGGATACCCTGAAACCCAGCCGAGGCACGCATTAGATCATGAATATAATGGTGAACAGTGATAGCACCCAATCACAGCACAACATCAGTTGCAACCATTTGGTGCCAAATGGAGCAACTGTGGTTACACCCCCAAGGCAATACCTGAAAGGTAAACAGCTTTTCTTGCCAGGTAAATGCACACTGGTCCCGACTCTATGAAACAATGGCTATCGGAAAAAAAAAAGCATTAACAAGGTCCATTACCACCTTCCAGGGATGTAAAGTTAGGGTTAGGGTTAGGGTTAGGG